>NC_037678.1:58261628-58341560 GCF_003255815.1 Theropithecus gelada
CACACACGCCACAGTCCACACACACCACATAGTCCACACACACATGCACACACACACACAGACCACACAGTCCACACACACCAAACATAAGCACACACACGCACTACACAGCCCACACACATGCACACAGACACACACCACACAGTCACACACACATGCACACACACATCAAACAGTTGACACACACCACACAGTCCACACACAAACACATACACATGCACCACACAGTCCACACACACATGCACACACCACACAGTCCACACATGCACAGACATGCACAACAGTCCACACAGGCACACACACACACCACAGTCACACACACACGCACACACGCACATACATACAGTCCACACAAGAACACACACACAGTCTACACATACGCACACACAATTCACACACACATACACACATATCAACACACATATATACACTCATGTGTACACATACACTCCACACACATGAATATACACACACAGTTCACACATATGCACACATAGTCCACAAACACACAGTGCACACACCCATACACACAGTCCACACATGCACACACAGATGTGCACACACATATGCACACACAGTCCACACATAACACATGCATGCACACACATACACAGTCCATACACATGCACACACATGGACACATACACACATCAGCACACACATACACAAACGTGTGCACACATACAGTCCACACATATACATGCACATACACACAATCCACACACACATACACACATGCACTAACATACACACAGTCACATACAAACATGCACACACACACACACACACGTGTATTCATAGAAATCCTGAATCCGACCTTGGATTCCTCAGAGGCATCCAGTTAGACCCAGAGAGGGCCATGTGCTGTAGGTAACAGCACAGCCTCTGAAGTCCTTCTGCCCAGGGTTCAGTCCCGGCTTGCCCACTTTTTAGCCATGTGACGTTGGCTGTGTTCGTTTACTTCTCTATGCTTTTGTTTCCTCATTTGTAGCATGGGGAACGTGATATTCCCCTAGGTTTGTTATGGGGACCCGGTGAATACTCATTTGTGTATGTGAAGTGCTTGGCGCATAGTAAGCACTGTATCAGTGTTCGTGAAATAAAAACTTTTCTGCATAGGAAAACTGTCGGAGCAGAGGACTTCCAGGCTCTGTCACAAGCAGACACTGCCGCATCTCATTTCTGCCATCACAGACTCCCAGGTGTCCCCAGGACTTGGTGAATTATTCCTGGAGATGGGGATAATTGTTAAGCCACATGGGTGCCCTTTCTCCCTCGGCCTCTCCTCCCTCGACCCCCGGGGAGACTGACCCCACAGCTCCTGGTCATTCAGTAGGAGGCTGGGGAAGTAGCTCCCAGCTCTGGGGCAGGATGAGCTGGGGGCTGTCAGCTCTATCATCTCCCCTCTGAGGTCAGCCGAGCACCTCCATTCTGCAGGTGAGGACGCTGAGGCTTAGAGAGGACAAGTGGCTTCCTGATGTCATCGCACTGCTTGCTGTGAAGCAGAGCCACGGGTTTATGGTCCAGGCTTGCTGGGCTACTCCGGCCAGTGCCGCACGTGTTGAGATGTCTGCTGGGGCTGCCGCTGCATTGGGGTGGGGAGTGGACGGGGAAGAAATATCCTTGGAGCCTTTGAGCCACCAGCCCAGGATGTACTCAAAACACTTCAGAGGACAACTTCACATAACCCCAATTCAGACCACTTCAAACTCCAGTGAGGAACGTGGGAACCCTGCTTACAGATGCTCAGAGCCTTTGACACGACCCATGTTGGGGCCAGGCCCTTTACCAGGGCTAAGCACCCAGGCTATTTATCGTCTGGCCAGTGCTGGGAGGCAGACACTATTATTTATTCCCATTTTATAGCTGAGGAAACTGAGGCTCAGAGAGGAAACTGCCTTGCCACGTTCACACAGGTTGGAAGGATCTATGCTGGATTTGCGCCCAGATCTTTCTGGTTCCAGAGCTGGAGGCGGTCTTGTCTTTGGGACATCCAGTTCAGGGGCTTGCCCTCTGCCTCAGGAGCACACAGTTCCTGGGCTTTGAAAAGGTGATGGGGTCGGGGAGCAGCCCGGGGCAGGGCAGCGGTCCTCGTGGGGCCACGCGACACTCCACCTAGTACAGCTGCAACTTGTTTGCTATCTCTGGTGTGTTTTCGCCTTGCGCTCCTCGCATGGCCCTCAGGCCTAAAAGCCCGCCAGCCAGCAGGCCTGGGGGAGTGAAGCCTGTTTTGTAGAAGATACAGAAGCCAGGAGAGGGGAGGTGACATGCCCAAGGTCACACAGTGATTGGATAGCAGGGGCAGGTGAGCACCTGCTGAGCTGACAACAGGCAGTGCCCAGCGGCTGCCTCCTCGCTCTAGCTGAGCTGACCACAAGCTTCCAGGCCTCAGCTGGAGCTGCAGCCTGATACTGGCTGTGTGGCTCCAAGACACGCAAGGAAGTGGGGTGGCAGGCTGACCTCAGCCAGCTGCTGCCCCCTCTCCTCTGAGGCTGGGACCGATGGGGCCCTTCCCTCCAGGAGGGGTTTCCAGGCCTCCTCTTTTCCCCTACCTCCCTGGGGAGGAGAACTGCCCGCCCCTCCAGATATGCTCCGGAGATGTCGGAGGGATGCCTAAATCTGCAGAGACACGTCCGCAACAAAATCTGCTCAGAGACAAACGAACATGTTGCTGATGTGACTCTCACTTGGTGAATGGCAGCAACAGAGTTCTGCACTTGGGTCTGTGCAATCGGGCACACCAGAGACCGCTGACCCCGCCCGCAGTACAGGGGACTGCATATGTACACAGGTACACATATGGCCACACCAGAGACCGCTGACCCCTGCCCGCAGTACGGGGGACTGCATATGTACACAGGTACACATGGGCACACCACAGACCGCTGACCCCCGCCCGCAGTATGGGGGACTGTGTGTGTACACAGGCACACATATGGCCAACCACAGACCGCTGACCCCCGCCCGCAGTATGGGGGACTGTGTGTGTACACAGGCACACATATGGCCACACCACAGACCGCTGACCCCCGCCCGCAGTACGGGGGACTGCATATGTACACAGGCACACATATGGGCACACCAGACACCACTGACCCCCGCCCGCAGTACGGGGGACTGCATATGTACACAGGCACACATATGGGCACACCACAGACCGCTGACCTCCGCCTGCAGTACGGGGGACTGTGTGTGTACACAGCAGGTATAAATGTGGGCACACCAGAGACCGCTGACCCCCGCCCGCAGTACGGGGGACTGCATATGTACACAGCAGGTACAAATATGGGCACACGACAAAACGCCCACACAGGATAAAGATGCAGGAAGAACAGGGCACTCCAACAGGTCTACATGCACAAACACATGTGCTCTATGACCCGCACACACAGCACACATGTACCAACATCCACAGACACACATACACACACATAGTCACTTACATGCATAAGCAAGATCAACACGGGCACCTCCTAGAGACACAGACCCACTCAATGAATACAAAGGAAAATAGACCCAGAACTCACACACAGAGACAAATGAACACACATATGTAAATGTGTTCCTGAAGGCATCACCCCACCCATACAACCTACATGGAAACTCACCATCACACAAGAACGCACACACCACACACACAGTGCTGAGTTGGCTTCGTAGTTAGCAAGACTTCCCTGAGAACTCCGTTTTCCCTAGGAAAGTCCCAAAGACACCAAGAAATGCAGTTATGTCTCCAACCACCGTCTCCAGGGATACAACGTCCCTTGCTGTCTCTCTGAACCTAGGCCCGAGGGGTTCACGAAGCGGCCGTGCTGGGCTGAATTGCTGGAGCTGGGCACCAAGGGGGAGCTCACCATCACGTCACTGCGCCAAGCGCCAAGCAGAGCCGCTGTGAGGCAGTGAGGGATGGAAGGGCCTGGGAGGAATAGCCGGGATTGACTTTTGCTGGAAATTGGCCCTTGCAGGCCTCCCTTCACCCGGAATGCCCGTGATCACTGCACCTGGGCACATGGGCTTCACCTGGCAACACCTGTGCTGGCCTGCAGGACCAACCTACCATTTTCTATCATTCTCCTCCCACCCCAAAGTTGAGTGCCAAAGATCTGTTCCTGGACCCAGGCACACCTGCCCCCACTGACACACCTGCCCCCACCTACCGTTGCCCATCGTCAACACCTGCACATTCTCAAATTCCAGGGTGGTGTAGGCTGGGTCCAGTGCAGCACTGTAGTCGGCCATGTCCATGTCGACGAGGGTTTTAGAGAGTCGCATTCTCCCTGCCTCCACGCCGCGGCCACCTGCCCTGCCCTGGGCGCCCACCCGGAAGGCCCCCGCCCTCCGCCCTCCCACTGCCTCCTCCCAGTGCCCTCTCTGCCTTCCTTTCAAACCGTCCTCTGGGAAGATCTGCTGGGAGTCTTGGCCTAGCCTCTGTGAAGGGGTGGAGGCTCTGCCGGGGAGGGGTGGGGGTTAATGGTTAATCGGTCCCCCGCCGGTGGATAGGCAGGGCGGGGCTGCAGGGATTTGGCTGTTTGTTGGTTTCTGGCTGACACCCGGGGTGCTAATTACAACTGTTGAGGCCCTAACTCACCGATGTTCAGTTATCAATTGTACAAGGCAGGCATCATGACTCATGGGCACTCATTTGACCCTTGACTCACCCACCCCTCCAAGCCATTGTCACCCCAAGTCAGGCATTCTAACTGATACTATCAGGCACTGACAGCCTACCTCTGAGATCCCCTAATTCAATAACTTCCCAAATCATTGACTTCTACCCTCAATGCTCTTGCGGAGATAAGGCTGCCCCATGGCCCATGATTTAGAAACCTAAATCCCAGGCCCCAGATGCCAATCTTCTGAAACCTTGTTCTGGGAGCTCCCTTCCAGTTCCCCTGCAGTTTCCCGGTTCCCCTGGGAGCAGAATGGACTGGAAGTTTGGGAGGGCCAGACTCACCTCCAATTCTCTGCTCCTGCTCCCTGTGATCCCACCCTGCCCTTCACCATCTCCCACAGCTCCCAGTGTTTCTGCCCAGGCCAACTCCATCTCGGATTTTCCCGTCACATTCTCCTGTTTCCCCCACCCCCACCCCCTCCCAGAGCAGGCAGATACCTGGATTTACATTCTGGCGCCTACCATCTACTAACTGGGACCTTGGGTAAATGATTCTCTCTGAGCCTCAGTTTCCTTCTCTGTAAAATGTACAATCAACCTCAAAGGGTGGTCTGAGAAGGAAATGAGATGGCATAAGTCACACGCCAAATGGGGCCTCATAGACCTCCATCCTCTTCCTCCTCCCTATCCCTGTTGTGTATCCCCCTTTCCATCCCTGTTTCTCTCCACCTGTCTCCTACCTTCAGAGTGGGCTTGGTGGGGGTATCGCCAGTGCAGTCACAGGCAGCCCAACCCTTAGAAAGTCCTGGTGCCTGGTTCATCATGACTTAAAATCCATCATGACTTTTGAACAAGGGGTTGTGCATTTTTGTTTTGGATGGGGCCCTGAAAACTACACAGCTGGTCCTGGCTGTCTGAAGCTCATGGTGCGCTCTGTTCTTCTCACTCCCTCCAGCCCTCATTGCCTTCTGTGCAGACATTTTCAAGGGCTGCCAATCAATCTGGGGAAGTAAAGTCTTGATGTAGAAGGCAGAGAGTGAGGGCAGAGGAAGGAAAGCCTGAGACTTGGGAGGCCTGGGAGCCTGTCCTCTGCTGCTGACTGGAAGGGCAGGTTGGAGGGACCCGGTGACACCTGTGAGCACGAGTGGGTGAATTAGTGGGAGCACCAATTAATGAGGGAGTGTGTGGGGGAATTAATGAGTGGGTGAATTAGGAGCGATTGAATTAGAGACAGGGTGAATTAATGAGTGAGTTGACTGAATGCATGAATTGAGTGAGTGAATGAACAAATGAGAGGGTAAATTACTGAGTAAGTGAGCAAATGGGTGGGCAAATTAATAAGTGAATGGGTGGGTGAATTAATGAGTGAGTGAATAAGCAAATGGGTGAGAGAATTAGAGTGGGTGAATTAACGAGTGAGAAAATGAGTGAATGTGTGGGTGAATTAATGAGTGAGCAAATCGGGAGTCAGGGCATGTGTTTGAGTGCTCTGAGGAGGCATCTCCATGTTCTTCCCACTGCTAGAAGCCCTTTCTCTGCCCTGCTTAGCTTTATTCTCCCCACTTGATCTGACCTCTGAAGCTGAGATGACTGGGAAGTGCTATATCCTGCAGGGAAAGGGGAGAAGGAGCAACTATTGTGGAGGACAAGAGAGGCTAGATTTGGTGTCAGGAGACCTGGGTTTAGGAACTGGCTCAGTCACTATTCCGATAACTTTATTTCCATCGTCTCTTCTCAGGGCTTCAATTTCTCCCTCTGTAAAATGGAAAAATGATCCTGGCTCAGCTTTCTGTTGGCCAGGACAAGACTCTGAGGCAGGGAGCAAGAGGCAGCCCCCCACAACCCACACTTTGAGATTTGATAAGGGGCTGAAAAAGACCATATACCAGTGGGTTCCTCCCATGCCTACCCCAGGAATATCTGATCTGGCTCCACCGGCCTTGGGGGCAGTGCAGAGGTGGACAGAAACGGAAGATCTGACTAAGGGGTAAACACAGAAGAGTTTACCCCTTAGTAAACTCTTACCAAGGGGTAAGAGTGGAGGGCAGCTCCGGGAGGAGCCTCCAGGAGCCGAGCCCAGGCCTCTGCCACCTGCCTGGCACCTATGGCAGGCCACAGGCACAGCTACGCCCCACACAACCCAGCAATCCATGGCCTCATCCACTCTGAGGCACACTTCCACATTGCTTAAAGGGAAATGTGATCAATGGCATGTCAGAATTTCACTGGTAACAAAAATAACAATGCGTTTTTCTATAGATGACATCTTAGATTCAATTAAATAAGGTCTACGATCAACCAGGATCAACCACACCATGCCACAGCCATGACCCGTTATATCCAAGAGCTTACTAGGTGGACAGCCTGCAGATGAAGAGCTATTAGATACACAAACCACGACATACCTGACTTACCAAATGCACAATCTGTATGACTGCCTAGGAGGCACGTTCTAGATTCTCATCCCACTACATTATAACCTGCCCCATAAGTAAATCTGTCCACTCATTACTGTAAATTGTATAATCTATTACATACATGATTCATTCCACCCTTAGCCAACGCCAAACAATATCTTCTAGATACACATTCCTTATATAAATGATGCACCACCTATAAGATCTGCTGGCTCTGTGACCTCAGGCAAGCTATTATTTCTTCTATTCTTATTGTTCATTGTTACCACATAGTTTATTTAAAGCAAGCTATGGCTCTCCTCCCACTGCCCAAGATGCCGAAAGGAAAGAAGGTCAAGGGAAAGAAGGTGGCTCTTGCCCCTGCTGTTGTGAAAAAACAGGAGGCCAAGAAAGTGGTGAATCCCCTGTTTGAGAAAAGGCCTAAGAATTTTGACATTGGACAGGACATCCAGCCCAAAAGAGACCTCACCCGCTTTGTGAAATGGCCCCGCTCTATCAGCAGAGAGCCATCCTCTGTAAGTCGCTGAAAGTGCCTCCTGCAATTAACCAGCTCACCCAGGCCCTGGACCACCAGACAGCTACTCAGCTGCTTAAGCTGGCCCACAAGTACAGACCAGAGACAAAGCAAGAGAAGAAGCAGAGGCTCTCGGCCCAGGCCGAGGAAGCTGCTGGCAAAGGGGACGTCTCCTCTAAGAGACCACCTGTCCTTCCAGCAGGAGTTAACACCGTCACCACCTTGGTGGAGAACAAGAAGGCTCAGCTGGTGGTGACTGCACACAACACGGATCCCATCAAGCTGGTTGTCTTCTTGTCTGCCCTGTGTTGTAAAATGGGAGTCTCTTACTGCATTATCAAGGGGAAGGCAAGACTGGGATGTCTAGTCCACAGGAAGACCTGGACCACTGTCACCACCACATAAGTGAACTCGGAAGACAAAGTCGCTTTGGCTAAGCTGGTGGAAGCTATCAGGACCAATTACAATGACAGATACGATGAGATCCACCGTCACTGGGGCGGCAATGTCCTGGGTCCCAAGTCTGTGGCTCATATCACCAAGCTCAAAAAGGCAAAGGCTAAAGAACTTGCCACTAACCTGGGTTAAATGTGCACTGTTGAGTTTTCTGTACATAAAAGTAATTAAAATACAAATTTTCCTTCAGCCAGCAAAAAACAAACAGACAGACAACAAGCTGTGATAATACAGCTGCCCAGAATCTTTGTGGATTACAGATGCAAAGTAGCCAGAGATGTGTCCTTGCACCCATAGTTCACTAACAGACAAGTCAGTTACATTTACTAAGTACAGAGAACTGAATACACATGACATTGCACATCCATCTTTTTGCTTTGCATTCCCATTTTAAACATATGTATGTTACAACTTTACATTTTAAATATGACTCCATGTATTTTGTGACAATGGCTAAGAAGGCAATGATCCCAGGCCCCTGAAAGAAGCACACATTGGTCTGCAATGCAGAATGTTTTCACTGGGGTACCAAACAAACACTTAACACACAACAGACAAAAAATCCTTAAAAATCAGATTAATACAATGTTCTTCATGTTAGATAAGCAGACAGAATGGGAAGTGGAAAGAGAGGACATTGGGGTGCTTTAAATGTACAGTATCTTGAGATCTTGAACGTTTCAGGCCAGGCGCTGTGGCTCACACCTGTAATCCTAGCACCTTGGGAGTCCAAGGCAGGCGGATCATCTGAAGTCAGGAGTTCAAGACTAGCCTATCCAACATGGAGAAACCCTGTCTCTACTAAAAATACAAAAATCAAAAATTAGCCAGGCATGGTGGCAAGCCCCTGCAATCCAGTCTACTTGGGAGGTTGAGGCAGGAGAATCGCTTGAACCCGGGAGGTAGAAGCTGCAGTGAGCCGAGATTGTGCCACTGCACTGCTGCCTAGGTGATAGAGCAAGACTCTGTCTTAAAAAAAAAAAAAAAGAATGTTTCATTCAAGGGATGAAGAGACGTTGGTTCATGGGTACAAAAATACAGTGAAATAGAAGGAATAAGATCTAGTTCTTATAGCACAGTAGGGCGATTATAGTTAACAATCATTTATTGTATATTTCAAAATAGCTAGAAGAGAAGATCTGAAATGTACCTAACACAAAGAAATGATAAATGTTTGAAGTGATGGATACCCTAAATACTTGGATTGATCATGACACATTGTATGCATGTATCAAAATACATGTGCTCGGGCCGGGTGCGGTGGCTCATGCCTGTAATCCCAGCACTTTGGGAGGCCAAGGCGGGTGGATCACGAGGTCAGGAGATCGAGACCATCCTGCCTAACACGGTGAAACCCTGTCTCTGCTAAAAATACAAAAAATTAGCTGGGTATGGTGGCGGGCGCCTGTAGTCCCAGTTACTCGGGAGGCTGAGGCAGTAGAATGGCGTGAACCCAGGAGGCGGAGCTTGCAAGTGAGCTGGGATGATGCCACTGCACTCCAACCTGGGCAACAGAGCGAGACTCTATCTCAAACAAACAAACAAACAAACAAACAAAAAACATGTGCTCCATACATATGTACAATTATTATGTATGAATTATAAAAAGAGTCATTCCCTTCCTCCAAGGGAATTTCTTTTAACTAATGGAAAAAAAGAAAGCAACTTCATAACGCCCTCTAATGAGGAAGAACATTATCCTGACAATGCTTAGGTATGAGCACATAATAAATACAGGAAGTCACAGAGCAAATGTCACAGTATTGGTTTGTTTGGTTTTTTTTTCTCTGCTTATAAAAAAATATTCAGCTTCTTCCTGTGGACTGAGTGGGTGTTAGCCTGTGGGTGTTGGTCTCTGGTGCCTGCATACCAGTGACTATATTCCCAGCCCAGGACCAGCTGTCTGTACAAGGTAAGTTTTAATTCGAACCTTGGTTACTCCTTCTGTAAAATGGGTCTAACTTGTAGTTTGTGGTGAAGATTAAATGAGAGAGTAGATAAGATTCTTAGCCCCCACTTCCCCCGACCTCTCTTTAGGGGAATAAACCACAGACCTTGTAGTCAGATAGATCTGGGTTAAAATCCAGGCAGTGCCAATGTACCAAACTCTGTGACCTCAACTTCTACCTTTCTCAGCCTTAGTTTCAGCACCAGAAAAATTGGGTTGATACCTTCTTTGTAGGGATGATTCAAGCATTAAGTGACCAGGTGTACGCACACAGTACAACAGTAGCAATTACTGTCATTGGTCATTGACTCCATGAACACTGGCCACATAATCAGTTGGAATCAGGACCCCTGCTCAGGACAGCTCCAGGTACCGCATGCCCAGCCATGAACAAGGTCTGGCCTCAATGCCATCAATTTAGCAGCCGTTCTTTACCTTGGCTCACTGGCTGTCAGGCCCCAACTCAAGAGGCAGCAGATTCCAGGGGATAGCAGGGGACCTTGGAACCCACCGAGAGACCCAATTGAGATGGGAAAGAGGGATTGCCCTGGTCAGCCTGCAGTCGGGGAGGCATGTGTAGGGAGCTCGTGCCTCTGCTGTGGACGGTGGTAAGGGAGCTGCCACTGTGAACCACATTGTTTTCCTTTTACATTATAATAAGGTCTAATGTTTACAGAGAAATTCTGTGCTAGTCCTGGTGCTAAAAACCTTCTACTCTTCTCATATTATCTGCCCATTGAGATACGGGCTATTGTCATCCCCATTTTAAAGATGACAAAATTGAGGCTCAGAGAGGTGAAGTGACTTGTCCAAAGCCACACAGCTCGTAAGGGAGGGGCTGTCGTTTGAACCCAAGTCTACCTCCAGAGCTTGAGGGCTTCACCCCTCTATGCACTGCCTGGATCATGACTCCTGGAATCCCAGAAAGGACTTCAGAATTCTAAGGCACTGGAGCTGCTGGTTTCACTGCCTCAGTCTTGCATGGGAACTCAAAGACCTGAGAGGTAAAGCACCTTATCCCTGGGCATAGGCAGGTTCGGGGGCATCCTCCACATGCCTGGCCACCCCAGGGCTGCCTGGCATCTTCTCTTCCCCTTGGTGCTCACCACACCACTATCTCCTATCTTTTCTTCCCCAACCACCACTCCGGGAGCGGTGCAGGAAAAACTGGGACTTATCAAGACAAAGAACAAAAGTCGTGGAGGAAAGAAGCCAAGAGCCATCTCCACTCTGGGGTAGGGCCCTTCAGTTTTGCCCCTTTGAAATTTCAAATTCCAGTTTGTGGACAAAGTCCTAACTATCTCACAATATAGGTCCCCAACCACTGACCAAACTCCAGTCCAGGCAGCCACCAGCTGGCCTGGTCTTGCTGCTTCCTTTAGCGGCTTCCAAGGTCCAGGGACATGGGGTCTGGGCCACCAAGAGGCTCTGCCAGGCCATCCCTGCAGCCACAGCCACCCCACCGGACCCCTGCCTCCCATCTGAGAGGACAGCCCTCTTCCTGGAGCTGGGATCTGACGCTTGCTGATATCAGTGGCAGATACCAGGTAGGTCCCCTCCCTTTCTCTTCTTTGAGCTCCTAAAATGCTACTCATACCACCCTCTGCACTCTGGGCGCAGGCCACCATGGCTTAATCAAATCAGGCACCCACAAAGCTTCAAGACTGGAAAAGATGCCTCGGCTAACCCACCCATTTGGTGGACAGAAACACTGAGGCCGTCAGGGGAGTGGCAGCTGGTCAACTGAACCATAGACTCGGGGACCACACCTGGGGCCCCTCACAGAGCCTCAGAGGGTGAAAGGGACTTGCTCAAAGCCACGCAGCGGTGATGGGTGAGCTTTGTCTTAACAACGAGCACTTTCTGCTTCATCACAGACCATGAGTGGCGTTGTGTTTGTTCACCCAATGATGGGTGGCCACTGGCTTGTCACAGGAGTATTTCCTAGAGGAAGATGAGGGAGCTTGGGGCTGAAGGCCAGCGGGTTTGGAAGGAAGCAACATTCATGTGGTTAACTGATAACTGGGCCCCATCCCTGGGCCTCCTTCCTCCCTCCCTGTCCTCATCCTGATTAAGACCAACTTACCCAGCTGCTAATCATTGCTGAGCCTGTTGATTTTGCCTTAAAAAATTAACTGGGCATGAGTTTGCGGTTTTCCTCACCCCTAACCCTGAAAAGGCCTGGGTGGGCAGGAGGCCTCCAGGGTTATGCAAGAGGCCGCTGGCCTCCCAACGTATATCCCACGGCCGCCTCGGCTACTCTCCAAAGAGGAGGCTTTGCTCAAGAGTCAACAGTCTGCTTGTTCCCCCTGTGCTGGGTCCTGAGCAAATTTGCTCTGTTACCAAAGAGAGATAAAGGCAGCTGGGGGAGAGCTTTCCAAACAGGGATGAGAAGCGGCAGCTTTGAGCTTGGGGTTCTAGAACTCTGCAGTGTCAGAGCCAGGAGAATCTTTAGGAGGATGTGGGTTGGGGCTTTTCAAGTTGGGTTCCAAGGCTCCCGGGAGCCGAGGGTATGCATCCACAGGCCCAGCTTCAACCGGCGACTCCCTTTTACATGCAATCTTAGTATTTTATTTGAGGGTTGGAAAACCACTGATCCACCCTCATCCCCTCATTGCACAGATGGGGAGACGGAGATCAGAGGGGGAAGTGACTTGTCCAAGGACAGAAGGTCACCGCGGGTATTCAGGGGCTCCAGCCAGCATGGGAATGAATGGGGGGCTCTCTATGGACCTGAGCAATGTCTTGAAGGACATTGGTGAAAAAGACAGCTCTGCAAATGCCTTGCCATGCCGTACTCCCCCTCCTCCCAGGGCTAGCTGGAAGCAGAGAGGTGCCTGAGAGCCACTGGAAGACCCAAATCCATGGAATCCCTGGCTGTGTGCCCCATGGGCCCTGTGAGGATGTGACCAGCAGCCATGCACTGCAAACCAGAGACTACATTATAATCTATCTCAGCCACGTCCTGTCTCTAGAGGAATCAGGCCCTGAAGAAAGATGCAGAGCCCTGCCCTGACTCTCTCAACCTCTCTGAGCCTCAGTTTCTTCACCTGTAAATTGGGAATTATAATAACTTCTAGGGTTGTCATGAAAATGAAATGAAGCGAAATATACACATTGATCATCATGGCCAATGGATATGCAGTTGTTTTAGGGGCTTTGCACGTGTTACTTCCTGGATCCTCCCAGCCACTCTGGGAGGTAGGCAATGTTTTCACTATCATTTTACACAGCAGAGGCACAGAGAGGTTGAGTCATATACCCATGCTCACACAGCTGATGAGAAACAAGAAGTAGAATTGGAACCTGGGCAGTCTGTCTCTAGAGTCCGTGCCTTTAACTCCAGGGCTATCCTTCCCTTCCAGGGATGCCAGTGAGAGATGGCCACGAGAAGGGCAGAGAGCAGGGCACTGTGGGAGATGCTGACTGCAAGGCTCTGGAGGTAGGGCAGAGAGTATGGTCTGGAGAATGATCAGGAAGGAAGCCAGGAGGACTTGGATCTGTGTGGGTGGGGCCTCTCTGCAGGCTGCCTCCTGCCAGGTGGCTTATGACATCTGGGTCGAGGGTGTTGCTGTCCTCCTGTTTATGTTCATCCCTCCTGTTTATGTTGCTGAATTTATCCACAGGGGTGACCTTGGGAATTAAATGCGGCCTTCCCGGCCCTTGTGGGGCCTGAAGGCTGATGGGAGCCGCTGCCTGACCCAGACTCTGGTTTGGGGAGTGAGGGCTGAGCCCGCATCCCAGAAGCCACCCTTGGTCTCCCCATCCTCTTGTTCTGAGGGGCCCCAGGGATTTGTCAGGTCACTAAGGTGAAGTGTTTGGAAGTCCTGAGGCTCAGGCCAGAGTTACTGCCCTGTATAGTTGTGCAGGTTGCTCACTGCACAAAGGTTCTCCATCCAAGAGGGTGAGTAGGGATGGAAATCTGGCCCCTGTTCCACTTGCCGAGCGAAGTGCCCATGAAACTCTGCCTGCCCAGAGTGGGATGCCTTTTTCTTATTTGCCCAAAGGCTTCATGTGAGCTGCTGGGTGCCCTGCCCCAGCTCTGGTTCCAGCCACTGTGTGTCCTTGGACAAGGTCATTTCCCTCCCTGGCCTTGGTTTCCCACTGGAGAAGTTTTGTCTAACAAAGCAGAGACTCAACCCTGAAGATGACACAGAATCATCTGAAACCTTTAAAATATACAGATGTTGGCCAAACACGATGGCTCACACCTGTAATCCTAGCACTTTGGGAGGCTGAGATGGGAGGATTACTTGAGCCCAGGAGTTTGAGACCAGCCTGGGCAACATAGAGAGATCCTGTGTCTATTTTTTAAAAAGATTTTTTAAAATTTAAGACAGATGCCCAGTCTCCATCACAGACCAATGATCGAACCTTGGGGTAGGGGTGGGGAGGTGCCAGGCATCTATATTTTTGTGCAGCCAATATTGAGACCCATGGTAGGGGGCTTGAAATTTGAAGCTGGAAAGCCTTCGATGGCATCCAAGTTCTATCACTTACTACAACTTACTAGTCAAAACTTCAACGAGGCTCAGTTTGCCCATCTGTAAAGTAAGAATGATGATCGTTTCCTCACAAAATCAAAATGCTAATTAAATGAGATAATGTTCAGACAGCGCTTGGCAGCGCGTTCCCCAGGTAGGGAGCTCCTGATTCTTGCTACCAAGACTATTATTGTTGTTATTGGCAATTTGACGTTGAAAAGACAAAGGGCCCTTCTAGGTTAAGTATTCAGTGACTTGAGGACAGACCTCCTCTGTTCCTTTGAGTCCATTTCTAGTACCTGGGTCTAAATCTTGGCTGCACACCTGTCATGTTATTGAGGTACGTGTTATTATTATGATTTAATATTTTACTTAATTTGTGAACATCTTTACATTTAGTTTTGAATTGGTGCTACATTCACACGGTTCAGAAAGAAAACATAGAAGGTGTATATTGAGAAGTCTGGCATCCACCTCTGTCTCCTGTTCACCAGTTCTCCCTGACTTCCTCACTATGGGAGACCACATCCCTTACAGATGTATCTACCAAGATTTCTTTATACAGACCAGACAGCACGTAAGATCATACATGAGTAGTTTCTGCTCTTACACTGTTCTGTATCTTGTTTGGTTCATTTAACATCACAACCTGGAGATCTTTCCACGGCAGCTGAGAGTAAGCTTTGAGGAAGGAAGGGTTGTTGTCTCCCATCACAGGTGAGGAAACGGAGGCTCAGAGAAGGAACATCATTTTCCCATTGAGCCAAGGCAGTGGTGTTAGAGCCATCTCCACCTGGCTGCAGAGCTGGCGTGTATGCCCCTGCACTGATATGGCCTTCCACGAAGCCCGGCCCAGAGAGCTTCGGAGTCTGGTTAAACCTCTCCCACGCAGGCCTGGCCTTCTCAGGACAAGAGATGGGGAGGGGGGCTGTCAGGGTCCTCACTGTGTCTGGACCCAGAAATCCCAAAGAGAGGAAGAAGTGTGGAACAAAGAATGTCCCAAGTCATCCAGATAGGGACCCAGTGGGAAGGTGTTCCCTGGATGGAACAGTGGAGGCCTGGTGGCTGTGCCCGCCAGCACTGGAGAACCTGCCAGGAACTCTCTGCCAGCCTCAGGTGGCGCGGGTGGCAGGGGAAGTCAGGAGGAGGATGAGAGGCAGGGAGGGAAGCATGGCCGATGAGACAGGCTCTGGGTGAGGGGACGGAGGGGACCCCACGCCTGGAGCTCAGGGAGGAGGATTTGGAGCTCAAGGTGGAAGTGGCGATGAGATTTTAACCAATTGTTGTCTGCTTAGGGAACGTCAGGGTTCCCTCTGGATTCTTGACCTGCTTCAGTTTGCTGACTCACTGACTTTGGGCAAGTCATTTTCCCTCTCCGTGCCTCTGTTTCCCCAACTGCAAAATGGGAGAGATTAGAGATCTGGTCCTTAGGCAGCCGTGGAGTACCCCTAAGACTCCACGGGGCTCCTCTCACCTTGTTGAGGTCATCTGGATCCTCCTTCTCTGATCAGAACGTCATTCACCCATGAGGGCCCTGGACGTTCCTGGGTTAGGGGATGAGGGTACAAATCCTCCACACTGCTCCCAGTCTGGAATCCTCCCCCTTGGTCCTGTGTCTCTCTCCTACCATCCCATCCTTCATTCCAGGCAGATGTGGAGTCAGGACCATACCTGGTGGGTCCCGGGGGAAGCCCTGGCCCCAGTCCGACATCCTCCTCCTGCTGCTATGGGGTCCCGCACAGTGCACAACCTCTTCATCCTTGACGGAGCTCCTGCTGGCCCCCCTCGGCACCCCAGACCCTGTGAGGGCCGCTGGGCAGAGTTAATCCCTTAATACTGGTCACAATGAGATTTCAGGGATGGTGGGAGGCGGTCTCCATGGAAACTGCAGACCTGTCCAGGACCCATGCAAGGAATTAGCCCCAGGGCTCTGCAAGGGGCTCCTGGAGAACCAACCCCAATAGGAATGGGAGACGCAGTGGTCTGGACTCCTGGGTCCTGCTCTGGCCCTCTTGTTGTCTCTCTGGAGGGCTTGGAAAAAACTGTAAATCTTGCATTGCTTCAGTATTCTGCTCAACTGGACAGAGCCATATTCACAGGAAGAGCCCTATCACCTTTCTGAGCCTGTTTCTCCATCCCCCTATTGGTGTTGTAATCAACCCAGTGGCTTTTCTAGAAGAGTGCAGGCTTCAGAGTCTGCCAGACGTGAGCCTGAAGCTCAGCTTTTCCCTGTAAGACTGTAAACTTAGCCGACGCATTTCACTTCTCTGAGCCTCAGCTTCCTCATCTGTATGATGGGCACAATAATAGCAACACGGCATCCCTTTTGTGCTGGCTGCGGGGTGGTAACACCCAGTGAATGTGAGTCTCCTCCTCACCTCTGACTGCCCTGCCCACACTGCACATTTGCCCTCCCCAGCCACCTGTAGCTTCCAGAACCCCGTGGTCTCAAGCAGAGAGCCATCACACTTCTTTCTTTGCCTTCTCATCCTCCAAGTCCCATCTTAGTCATCTTCCTCCGGGAAACAGAACGCCGGGGTCCTCCTCTGTCCCCCTACAGCCCCCAAAGCTTTACATCTTCATAGTTTAGTCAGATGGTAGTTAGACTGGTTGTCTGCCTCCTCCATTGGACTCTGTCCCATCTACTGTTGTATTCCCAGGACCCACTTGACATAAATAGGCTGGATGGATAACTGAGTGAATGAAGGAAGGAAATCGTCCATTGAAACATTCAACATTATTCAGCACCTTCTGCGTGCATCGTTGTGGGTGGTGGAGATGGCAGCAGTGAAGACCACGCAAAATATCCCCTCAGAGGGTTGCAGATGAGCAAATAAAAATACAGGATGCCTAGTCAAATGTGAATTTAAGATACACAAGGAATACTTTGTTAGTATGAGCGTGTCCCAAATAATGCATGGGACCTACTTATACTCTTAAAATGTGCTGTTCATCTCACACTCAGATGAAACTGGGTGTCCTGTGTTGTGTCGGGCAACCCTACACCCTCCCTCACAGAGTTTGCATTTTGGTGGAGAGGCGGGTTGCAGACATAAGCAGGTAAATAAATGAAAAACGAAATCAATTACAAACAGTGGTTAAGTGCAGTGAAGACGCACAGCACGATGTGATAGCACCTGGAGACGGGCAGGGGGCGATCCCCTGAGCTAGTGGCCTTTGCCTGCACAGGTCATTTTAGTTAGCTCCAATGAGGTGCCACTTTGCAAAAGTTCTTTGAGGATCTTAAAGGGCACGGTGGAGGCTGCTAAGTTTGAGAGAAGGACTCTGAGGAGGGCAAGGGGCGCGCCTGAGGGAGGGGGGCTGCTAAGTCTCACTTGATAGACTCCACAGTTTTGCAACTTGGATCTGGGCCTTCACAAACCTTCGCGAACCCGCAGCCCCACCCCTCGGGTCAGCCAATGTCTTCTGTGGGGCTGGGAGCCAGGGGAAGAGGCCAAAGGAACTGTGCAGAGAAGCGTGGCCACAGTTGGGAGCCCTGACACCCATTCCCGTCCCACCTCGTCCCGCGGTTGCCCCAGGGCGCAGGGCAGGGCAAGCACCGCGCTGAGCCGGAGGGCGTCCCGGAGGAGGCGGCCAAGACTCTCCGCAGTGCTGCGCTTTGCGCTTCCCGGGCTCCTCCTCGTGGCCAATGCAGGAACTGGTGTTCAGAAACTTAAATAGCCTTAGGGACTTCACAGCAATCCCGCCAATCACAGGCCCAGACGCACTGTGTCTCTCCAAATCCACAGGGGGCCTGCTCGGTTTGATCACCAATCACAGCTCATTGGGTTTAGTTACCTAGACGAGAATCTCCCCATCACACACCGCCAGCACATGGCCACTGCAGCAATCAGAACGTAAGATTTTAAAACCAATTCCCAGGGTGGCAGCTGCTGCCTTTCCACCACCTACTAAACTTCTGTTCCCAGCACCTTGCTCCAACGTACAGGGGTCTTTGAGGAAGGTTCCAGGCTTTGTGCTGCTTCCATGTTGGAAGCAGATGTTAGCATGTATGGCGTATTTATAATGATATTACTATCATTAAATGTCATCCCCATTATAAAAATTAAGATAGACAGGGCGGGATGGTGCATGCCTGTAATTCCAGCACTTTGGGAGGCCAAAGTGGGAGGATCACTGGAGCCCCGGAGTTGGAGGCTGCAGTGAGCCATGATCGCGCCACTGCACTCCAGCCTGGGTGATAGAGTGAGACTCTGTCTCAATTAAAAAAAAAAAAATTAATGTGTGGATGTAGGAGTGTGAAAAAATTATAACCTTTGGGTTAGACACACCTGGAGCCCATATACTATTTTTGTGAAGTAGGACGACTCACCTCCCCTTCTTCAGTCGTCCAAAGAGAATAATAGTCATATCTGTATGTCATATGTCATCACCCACCTTCTCTCAGTTATTCAAGCCAACATCTTGCAAGTCACAATCTTTGTGTTGTGTTTCTCATCCCTTCCAGTTCATCAGAAAATCCAGTTCTTGCCACCCTCCAAACAGAATCTAGATCTGTCATCTTTCCATCTCCACCCCAGCCAACCTTACACATCATCTCTGGAGGTCTGCAAAAGTCTTTTCACTTCTTCCTGTTTTTTTTTTTTTTTTTTTTTTTTAAACCTGCCAGGGTTGGGGAAGGGATCTCCCCCTCCCCCACCCTCGGCCTCCCCGCTGCCTGCCTCTGCCCCACCCCTTCACTTATTTTTCTACGGTGGCTTCCCTACCCCCTACTCTTCACTCAGGGGCCAAGGGTGATCTTGTACAAATGTACATTGGCTCAGATCCTCTTCTACTTAAATTTTTATGACTTCCTATGCATTTATAACAAAACTCATACAACTCCCGCTTTACACTGTGAGGCCATGCACGCCCTTGTTTTTATATCCCTCCATCCATCTCCAACCTCATTTCATTCCACTTGCCCCCGCCCCTATCAGCAGCAGGCGTACTAGCTGTTTTTAAAGTTTTTCTTTCCTGTCTTGGGGGCCTTTGCACATACTTTCCCCTCTGCCTGGAATACTTCTTTTTTTTCTTTTTTTAAGATGAAGTTTCGGTCGGGCGCGGTGGCTCACGCCTGTAATCCCAGCACTTTGGGAGGCCGAGGCGGGTGGATCACAAGGTCAGGAGATCGAGACCATGGTGAAACCCCGTCTCTACTAAAAATAGAAAAAATTAGCCGGGCGTGGTGGCGGGCGCCTGTAGTCCCAGCTACTCGGGAGGCTGAGGCAGGAGAATGGGGTGAACCCGGGAGGCGGAGCTTGCAGTGAGCCGAGATTGCGCCACTGCACTCCAGCCTGGGCGACAGACCGAGACTCCGTCTCAAAAAATAAATAAATAAATAAATAAATAAATAAATAAATAAATAAGATGAAGTTTCGCTCTTGTCACTCAGGCTGGAGTGCAATGGCACTATCTCGGCTTGCTGCAACCTCTGCCTCCTGGGTTCAAGCAATTCTCCTGCCTCAGCCTCCTGAGTAGCTGGGATTACAGGTGCCTGCCACCACGCCCAGCTAATTTTTTAGTTTTTAGTAGAGACGGGGTTTCACCATGTTGGCCAGGCTGGTCTCAAACTCCTGACTTCAGGCGATCCACCCTCCTCGGCCTCCCAAAGTGCTGGGATTACAGGCATGAGCCACCACACCCGGCCTGGAATACATTTTAATAAGTGTTTAATGGATATTTGTTGGATGAATGACTGAAAAGGTCTTTCAAGAGGAACTGATAGTAATGTAAACTTCAAGTGCTAGGTGCATAACAGGTATTCAATGAAAAGGATTCTATGCATATAGTAGAAATTTTGGAAAGTAAAATAAAAATTGAAGATTTAAAAATCATATGTGCTCCAACATTTAGAAAGGTTCAAACTCTTAAATTGCTAACCAGGGTTTCTTGACCTCAGCACTAATGACATTTGGGCTAGAGAATTCTTTCTCATGGGGACTGTCCCTTACAATGTCCCTGGCAGCATGTCTGGCCTCTAGCCACTAGATGTCAGCAGCACGTTCCCCTACCCTCAAGATGTGATAACCAAAACCATCTCCAGACTTTTATAAATGTCCCCTGGGGGTTGAAATTATCTCCACTGAGAACCACTGTGCTGGGCTTCTAGCCTTACAAGAAATTTTCTCTCAGTCATTCAATGCTTCTCAAATCTTGGTGTCCATAAAAATCATCTGGGGCCATGATTAAAAATTCAGATGCCGGCTGGGCGAGGTGGCTCACACCTGTAATCCCAGCACTTCGGGAGGCCGAGGTAGGCGGACCACTTGAGGTCAGGAGTTCGAGACCAGCCTGACCAACATGGTGAAACCTCGTCTCTACTAAAAATACAAAATTAGCTGAGCATGGTGGCACATGCCTGTAATCCCAGCTACTTAGGAGGCTGAGACAGGAGAATCACTTAAACACATGAGGCAGAGGTTGAGGTGAGCCGGGATCATGCCATTGCACTCCAGCCTGGTTAACAAGAACAAACCTCCGTCTCAAAAAAAAAAAAAAAAAAAAAATCAGATGGCGGCTGGACACGGTGGCTCACGCCTGTAATCCCAGCACTTTGGGAGGCGGTGGATCACCTGAGTTCAGGAGTTCAAGACCAGCCTGGCCAACATGGTGAAACCCTGTCTCTCCTTTAAAAAAAAAAAAAAAAAAATTAGCCAGGTGTGATGGTGCGTGCCTATAATCCCAGCTACTTGGGAGGCTGAGGCAGGAGAATCGCTTGAACCTGGGAGGTGGAGGTTACAGTGAGCAAAGATCGTGCCACTGCACTCCAGCCTGGGCGCCAGAGCAAGACCCTGTCTCAAAACAACAACAACAACAACAACAAAAATCAGATGTCGCGGGTCCTACCTGCAGGTGCCAGGACCAACAGTGGGCCTAATCATCAGATTTAATTAAAAAAAAATTTTTTTTTAATAAATAGAGGTGGGGTATGGTGGCTCATGCCTGTAATCCCAGCACTTTGGGAGGCCAAGGCAGGCCGATCACTGGAGACCAGGAGTTCAAGATCAGCCTGGCCAACATGGTGAAACCTCATCTCTACTAAAAGTACAAAAACTAGCTGGGTGTGGTGGTGCATGCCTATACTTTCAGCTACTTGGGAGGCTGGGGCAGGAGAATTGCTTGAACCCGGGAGGCAGAGGTTGCAGTGAGAAGAGATCAGGCCACTGCACTCCAGCCTGGGCGGCAGAGTGAGAATCCATAAATAAATAAACAAACAAACAAATAAATAAATAAAAATAGAGACGGGGGTCTTGCTATATTGTCCAGGCTGGTCTTGAACCCCAGCCTCAAGCAAATCCTCCCGCTTCACCCTCCCAAAGTGCTGGGATTAAAGGCATGAGCCACGGGGCACCTGGCCCAAGTGTTTAATGAGCTTCTGGATACTTCTGATACCAGGTGCCCTCAGACAGCACTTTGAAAACTCCTCAAGGAGGCCTCCCAATCACTGAATCACCAAGCCCTGTTTGAGTTTCCCTACCCGCCTGGACCCTCTCCTTGAATTCCTCTCCTTTCCAATTACCGTTCCCTAGATATCTTTTCAAAGTAGTGAGAGAACCAAACCCTAACTCAACCAAAGCCCAAATTGCCTCCTCTCCCTTCAGGGAATAGTAAAAACAAAACAAAACAAAACAACAACAACAAACAGATCACAGAGTTCAGCTGAAACCACTTAGGAAATACCAGCATCCCCCGCCTCCCCACCCAGAAGGACTCCTGAGTTGCAGCCTGAGAGAAGTGTCTGCTCATCAAAATAATGTTGTCAGACTGTGTTCTTTCTGGGGGATCATCGCACTCCCTTTTCTGGGAACAAGTGTTGGCCACTTGGTGGGGTGGACCATCATGCTCTAAGTCAGACAAATTCAATGAGTCATGACTCAGCCTCTCTCTCTAGACCCACCTTTTACACTCCCTTACTTATAGTCTCTCTGAGGGCTGTTCTCGACTATTCTATCGCTCTCCTTTTGGGCACATGATGGGATTACATTTTCTTGCTTCCTTTGAAATTACATGTGACCATGTGACTTGTTTCGGATAATGAGATGTGAGCAGAAACAACCTGAGTCACACCTGGGCAGAAGCTTTAAAGGAGGTCAGTGCTGCCCTTGTTGGGAAAGCAAGCGTAGATGTGAATCGTTCCACGACGCAGAGCGCCCCCTGCCGACCCATGCTGGGCGTGTACCGCAGGTGAGCAATTAACCCGCTGGTCAAACCACTGAGACTTGGGGTTTTTTTTGTGGTTGCAACCTAACTTCGCTTCACTTGACTGAACACAGTCTTTCCAAAGTTTCACTAATTTTTTAATGACCATTATGATTTTTTCATATCTGTAACATTTTTCTTACATCAACTCACTTCTTTTTACTTCAATTTATTTTAGAAAGAAATATTATTACTACCAAATGAAACAGTATCATAAGTAGAAAGCAATGAGAAAATTAACAGAATGAAAGAAATCCTTATATCAAATCCTGACTTAATACTATTTGCCTTTCAAAGCCTCTGGACCTTTGGTCTTTCTTTATTTAAAAAAAAAAAAGGGGGGGCCAGGGGCCAGGTGCGGTGGCTCATGCCTGTAATCCCAGCAATTTGGGAGGCCAAGGTGGGCGGATCACCTGAGGTCAGAAGTTTGAGACCAGCCTAACCAATATGAGGAAACCCCGTCTCTAGTAAAAATACAAAAATTAGCTGGGTGTGGTGGCACACGCCTGTAATCCCAGCTACTCAGGAGGCTGAGACAGGAGAATCGCTTGAACCTGGGAGGCGGAGGTTGCAGTGAGCTGAGATCACGCCATTGCACTCCAGCCTGGGCAACAAGAGTTAAACTCCATCTCAAAAAAAAAAAGGGAGCCAGGTGCAGTGGCTCATGCCTATAATCCCAGCACTTTGGGAGGCCGAGGTGGGCAGATCACTTGAGGTCAGGAGGTCAAGACCACCCTAGCCAACATGGTGATATCCCATCTCTACTTAAAATACAAACATTAGCTGGGCGTGGTGGCACATGCCTGTAATATCCCAGTTACTTGTGAGGCTGAAGCAGGAGAAGCCCTTGAACCCAGGAGGTGGAGGTTGCAGTGAGCTGAGATTGCACCACTGCACTCCAGCCTGGGGACAGAGTGAGACTCCATCTGAAAAAAAGAAAAGAAAAGAAAAGAAAAGAGGTCCCCAAGTACTTCTCAATCTTTTGGATCCTCAAAGCTGTCTAAGATTATCAGAATATTTGAAGGCAGCACAGTATTGAGGCTGAGTGCACCATTTCTGGAACCTGACATCCTGGGCTTGAATTCTGGTTCAGTCATGGACTAGCTGTGTGACCTTGGACAAGTTACTGAACTGCTCTGTGACTGTTTTCTTATTTGCAAAATAGTGACCATAATGATGTATGTGGCATTGGGTCGTGGTGGGGATTATTTGTGTTAATGTATAAAAAGGGCTTAGAAGTGTGCCTGGCACTTAGTGAGTGCTATGGAGGTATTACCTATAAAATGATGGCAGGACCCAGATCCAAATAGATTTGGAGAATTATTGTTTGTTTGAGACAGGGTCTCTGTCACTCAGGCTGGAGCGCAGTGGCATCATCACAGCTCACTGCAACCTCCAAGTCTCCAGGCTCAGATGATCCTCCTACCTTAGCCTTCAGAGTAGCTGGGACTACATGTGTGGACCACCAGCGCTGGCTAATTTTTCTATATTTTATAGATATGGGATTGCACCATGTTGCCCAGGCTGGTCTGGAACTCGGGTTCAAGCAATCTGCCCACCTCCCCAGTCTTCAAAGTGCTGGGATGACACCCCGCCCAGCCTGGAGAAATGTTTGAACTCCATGGAGAGAAATGAAAAATCCTCTGCATTGGTTAAAAATAAATCACCTGGACAGTGTAGATAGGAAAATGTACCTTAGCAGAAAGTGACTTAGCAAAGTTCTAGAGGTTTTACTTGGTGGCAGCTGCCCAAACCTCTAACCCAGTCGTAGATGTCATTAGAGAGAATGTAGTTCCCAGGTCAGAGAAGCTAAGAGGTCCTTGGTATTCTATTCCTAAAGACCACATATGGACAATTGTGTTTAGTTTTCATTTTAATATGAATGCTTACAATTTTCCTAGTATGGCAGAGGATGAGAAAGCTACGTCACTTAGGCCGGATGCAGTGGCAGGACTCATGCCTGTAATCCCAGCATTTTGGGAGGCTGAGGCAGGCGGATCATGAGGTCAAGAGATCGAGATCATGCTGGCCAACATGGTGAAACTCTGTCTCTACTAAAAATACAAAAATTAGCCAGGTGTGGTGGCACGCACCTGTAATCCCAGCTACTTGGGAGGCTGAGGCAGAAGAATCGCCTGAACCTGGGAGGTGGAGGTTGCAGTGAGCCGAAATCTCACCACTGCACTCCAGCTTGGGCAACAGAGCGAGACTCTGTCTCAAAAAAAAAAAGAAAGAAAAAAAGAGATTATCCAGGTGTGATGGCACATGCCTGTAATTTCAACTACTTGGGAGGCTGAAGCAGGAGAATCACTTGAACCCTGCAGGCAAAGGTTGCAGTGAGCCAAGACTGCACTAATGCACTCCAGCCTGGGTGACAGAGCAAGACTATGCTTCCAAAACAAACCAAAACAAACAAACAAACAAAAACACACAATAAGAGACCACCTCACACCCACTAGGATGGATATTACAAAACAACAACAAAACGGACAATAGCAAGTGATGGTGAGGATGTGGAGAAATTATAACCCTTTGACATTCCTACCACTGCTGGTGGGAACCTAAAATAGTGCAGCTTCTATGGGAAGCAATATGGCAGTTTCTTAAAAAATGAAAAATAGGGTTGGGCGCGGTGGCTCTGCCTGTAATCTCAGCACTTTGGGAGGCCGAGGCGGGCAGATCACGAGTTCAGGAGATCGAAACCATCCTGGCTAACACTGTGAAACCCCGTCTCTACTAAAAATACAAAAAATTAGCCGGGCGCGGTGGTGGGCGCCTGTAGTCCCAGTTACTCAGGAGGCTGAGGCAGGAGAATGGCGTGAACCCGGGAGGCGGAGCTTGCAGTGAGCCGAGATCGCGCCACTGCACTCCAGCCTGGGCGACAGCGCGAGACTCCGTCTCAAAAAATAAAAAATAAAAAATAAATAAATAAATAAATAAAAATAAAAATAAAAAAATTAGCCAGGTGTGGTGGTGGGTGCCTGTAGTCCCAGCTACTCGGGAGGCTGAGGTGGGAGAATGGTGTGAACCTGGGAGGCGAAGCTCGTGGTGAGTGGAGATCGCGCCACTGCACTCCAGCCTGGGCGACAGAGCAAGACACCGTCTCAAAATAATAATAAAAAAAAATTAAAAATAGAGCTACCATATGATCCAGCAATTGTACTTCCAAGTATATACCCAAAAGAACCAAAAGTAGCATCTGGAAGAGAGATTTGTATACTCAAACTCATAGCAGCATTATTCACAATAGCCAAAAGGTAGAAGCAACCCTAGTGTCAATCAGTGGATGAACGGATCAATAAAATGTGGCATATGCACACAATGGAATATTATTCAACCTTAAAAAGGATGGAGGCCGGGCGCGGTGGCTCAAGCCTGTAATCCCAGCACTTTGGGAGGCCGAGATGGGCGGATCACGAGGTCAGGAGATCGAGACCATCCTGGCTAACACGGTGAAACCCCGTCTCTACTAAGAAATACAAAAAATAGCCGGGCGAGGTGGCGGCCGCCTGTAGTCCCACCTACTCGGGAGGCTGAGGCCGGAGAATGGCGTGAACCCGGGAGGCGGAGCTTGCAGTGAGCTGAGATCCGGCCACTGCACTCCAGCCTGGGCTACAGAGCGAGACTCCGTCTCAAAAAAAAAAAAAAAAAAAAAAAAAAAATGTGCCACTTGATGAGATATTACATGTAAACTAGAAATACTGAAGGAAAACATAATGTTATTAAAACACAAACATTTCTTAGTGCTTTTGAAAACCTTTNCAAAAAAAAAAAAAAAAAAAAAAAAAAAAAAGGATGGAAATTCTGACACATTGTACAACATGGATGGATCTTGAGGGCATTACGCTAGGGGAAAAGCTAGTCACAAAGAACAAATACTGTGTGATTCCACTAGCCTGCAGGAAAGTAGTCAAATTCATAGAGACAGAAAGTAGAAGGGGTTTGCCAGGGACTGGGAGGAAAGCGGAGCTATTTCCTCTTCTTTCTTTTCTTTTCTTTTTCTTTTTTTTTTTTGAGACGGAGTCCCTCTCTATCGCCCAGGCTGGAGTGCAGTGGTGCGATCTCAGCTCACTGCGACCTCTGCCTCCCTGCCTCAGCCTCCCGAGTAGCTGGGATTATAGGCACACACCACCACGCCCAGTTAATTTTTTTGGTCTAATAGAGACGAGATTTCTCCATGTTGGCCTCCCAAGGGGAGCTATTTTCTAATGAGTACAGTTTCAGTGTGGGAAGATGAAAAAAGTTCAGGTGATGGACAGTAGTGATGGGTGTATTACAAAGTGAATATATTTAATGTCTCCAAACTGTGCATTTAAAAATAGTTGGCTGGGCGCGGTGGCTCACACCTGTAATCCCAGCAATTTGGGAGGCCGCGGTCCGTGGGTCACCTGAGGTCCGGGGTTCAGGACCAGCCTGGCCAACATGGTAAAACCTGTCTCTACTAAAAATACAAAAATTAGCTGGGTGTGGTGGCATGTGCCTGTAATCCCAGCTACTCAGGAGGCTGAGGCAGGAGAATCGCTTGAACCCTGGAGGCAGTGGTTGCAATGAGCCAAGATGGCGCCATTGCACTCCAGCCTGGGTGACAAGAGTGAAACTCTGTCTCAAAAATAAATAAATAAATAAATAAATAAATAAAAAGGAAGAAAAATGGTTAAGGGCCAGGTGTGGTGGTTCACGCTTGTAATCCCAGCACTTTGTGAGGCTGAGGTGGGTGGGTCACCTAAGGTCAGGAGTTCAAGACCAGCCTGGCCAACATGGTGAAACCCCATCTTTACTAAAAATACAAAAATTAGCTGGGCATGGTAGCAGGTGCCTGTAATACCAGCTACTTGGGAGGCTGAGGCAGGAGGTTTGCTTGAACCTGGGAGGTGGAGGTCGTAGTGAGCCAAGATCGCGCTACTGCACTCCAGCCTGGGTGACAAAGCAAGACTCTTTCTCAAAAAACAAAAGAAAAAAAGAAAAAAAGAAAAAAAAATCATCAAGCTTCATTAAAATCTAAAAGAAGATATTTAAAAAGAGACTGAAAATACAAGTTACAGACTGACAAAGGTATTTTCCACTAATATAACCAAGAAAGGATTAGTATCAAGAATAAATAATTCCAGCACTGCATCGAGAATGGATTATTTCAGGGAATGGATGTGTTGATCACACTGTAGTGCATGTAGTGCAATGTTTAAAAACACATGTGACCGGGCGCAGTGGCTCATGCCTGTAATCCCAGCACTTTGGAAGGCTGAGGCAGGTGGATCACTGGAGGTAAGGTGTTCAAGACCAGCCTGGGCAACATGGTGAAACCCTGTCTCTACTGAAAATACAGAAATCAGCTGGGTGTGGCGGTGCATGCCTGTAATCCCAGCTACTTGGGAGGTTGGGGCAGAAGAATCACTTGAACCCAGGAGGCGGAGGTTGTAGTGAGCTGAGATCGCGCCACTGCACTCCAGCCTGGGTGACAGAGTGAGACTCTGTGTCAAAAAAAAAAAAAAATACATGCATAAAAGATGTTTCTAAGAGTGCTAAAAAAACGCCTACAAATGGATAAGGAAAGGTAAATAACACAATAGATAAATGATCAAAGGATATGAACAAGCACACTCATAGAAGAGGAAACCCAAATGACAGAAAGAGCCCCTCCCTCTCTAGTAACAGAGGAAATGCAAANAAAAAAAAAAAAAAAAAAAAAAAAAAAAAGGATGGAAATTCTGACACATTGTACAACATGGATGGATCTTGAGGGCATTACGCTAGGGGAAAAGCTAGTCACAAAGAACAAATACTGTGTGATTCCACTAGCCTGCAGGAAAGTAGTCAAATTCATAGAGACAGAAAGTAGAAGGGGTTTGCCAGGGACTGGGAGGAAAGCGGAGCTATTTCCTCTTCTTTCTTTTCTTTTCTTTTTCTTTTTTTTTTTTTGAGACGGAGTCCCTCTCTATCGCCCAGGCTGGAGTGCAGTGGTGCGATCTCAGCTCACTGCGACCTCTGCCTCCCTGCCTCAGCCTCCCGAGTAGCTGGGATTATAGGCACACACCACCACGCCCAGTTAATTTTTTTGGTCTAATAGAGACGAGATTTCTCCATGTTGGCCTCCCAAGGGGAGCTATTTTCTAATGAGTACAGTTTCAGTGTGGGAAGATGAAAAAAGTTCAGGTGATGGACAGTAGTGATGGGTGTATTACAAAGTGAATATATTTAATGTCTCCAAACTGTGCATTTAAAAATAGTTGGCTGGGCGCGGTGGCTCACACCTGTAATCCCAGCAATTTGGGAGGCCGCGGTCCGTGGGTCACCTGAGGTCCGGGGTTCAGGACCAGCCTGGCCAACATGGTAAAACCTGTCTCTACTAAAAATACAAAAATTAGCTGGGTGTGGTGGCATGTGCCTGTAATCCCAGCTACTCAGGAGGCTGAGGCAGGAGAATCACTTGAACCCTGGAGGCAGTGGTTGCAATGAGCCAAGATGGCGCCATTGCACTCCAGCCTGGGTGACAAGAGTGAAACTCTGTCTCAAAAATAAATAAATAAATAAATAAATAAATAAAAAGGAAGAAAAATGGTTAAGGGCCAGGTGTGGTGGTTCACGCTTGTAATCCCAGCACTTTGTGAGGCTGAGGTGGGTGGGTCACCTAAGGTCAGGAGTTCAAGACCAGCCTGGCCAACATGGTGAAACCCCATCTTTACTAAAAATACAAAAATTAGCTGGGCATGGTAGCAGGTGCCTGTAATACCAGCTACTTGGGAGGCTGAGGCAGGAGGTTTGCTTGAACCTGGGAGGTGGAGGTCGTAGTGAGCCAAGATCGCGCTACTGCACTCCAGCCTGGGTGACAAAGCAAGACTCTTTCTCAAAAAACAAAAGAAAAAAAGAAAAAAAGAAAAAAAAATCATCAAGCTTCATTAAAATCTAAAAGAAGATATTTAAAAAGAGACTGAAAATACAAGTTACAGACTGACAAAGGTATTTTCCACTAATATAACCAAGAAAGGATTAGTATCAAGAATAAATAATTCCAGCACTGCATCGAGAATGGATTATTTCAGGGAATGGATGTGTTGATCACACTGTAGTGCATGTAGTGCAATGTTTAAAAACACATGTGACCGGGCGCAGTGGCTCATGCCTGTAATCCCAGCACTTTGGAAGGCTGAGGCAGGTGGATCACTGGAGGTCAGGTGTTCAAGACCAGCCTGGGCAACATGGTGAAACCCTGTCTCTACTGAAAATACAGAAATCAGCTGGGTGTGGCGGTGCATGCCTGTAATCCCAGCTACTTGGGAGGTTGGGGCAGAAGAATCACTTGAACCCAGGAGGCGGAGGTTGTAGTGAGCTGAGATCGCGCCACTGCACTCCAGCCTGGGTGACAGAGTGAGACTCTGTGTCAAAAAAAAAAAAAAAATACATGCATAAAAGATGTTTCTAAGAGTGCTAAAAAAACGCCTACAAATGGATAAGGAAAGGTAAATAACACAATAGATAAATGATCAAAGGATATGAACAAGCACACTCATAGAAGAGGAAACCCAAATGACAGAAAGAGCCCCTCCCTCTCTAGTAACAGAGGAAATGCAAATTTGAAAGTGAATTATAATTTTACATTCAGTATCTCACAAAATCAAGTGCTGATGAGGCTGTAGAGCAACCAGAACTCTGTAACTATTGTTTGGAGTGGAAGTTGGTAGTCAAGAACGAGCAATTTAGCAACATCTCCTAAAAGTGTCGATACCCACTATCTAAGATACAGAAATTCTATCTCTACATGTTACCTAGTGAAACTCTCATCCACAGGTGTAAGAATGTTCTTTGGAGCATCGTTTGAGATAGTGAGCCAAGATCGTGCAACTGCACTCCAGCCTGAGTAACAGAGTGAGACTCCATCTCAAAACAAACGAACAAACAAACAAAAGAGAATAAATATATGTGGGATATTTATAGATACTTCTATTTTATTTTTTGTTATTTCAACTTTTTTTTTTTACCTGCCTCCCAGGTTTAAGCGATTCTCATGCCTCAGCCTCCCAAGTAGATGGGATGACAGGTGCCTGTAACCACATCTGGCTAATTTTTGTATTTTCAGTAGAGATAGGTTTTCACCATGTTGGCCAGGCTGGTCTCGAACTCCTGATCTCAAGTGATCCACCCGCTTCGGCCTCCCAAAGTGCTTGGATTACAGGCATGAGCCACCGCGCCCAGCTGCCTATGTTTTTAAACATTGCCCGGCCCGTTACTTCAACTTTTATTTTCGAATCAGGAGGTACACGTATAGGTTTGTTACAAAGGTATATTGCATGATGCTGAGGTTTCCAGTATGAATTAATTAAACACCCAGGTAATGAGCACGGTACCCAATAGGTAGTTTTTCAGTGTTTTCCGCCTCCCTCCCTAACCCCTTTGGATTCCCCAGTGCCCATTGTTCCCATCTTTGTGTCCATGTGTACCCAATGTTTAGCCCCCATGTATAGGTGAGAACATACGTTATTTGGTTTTCTGTTTCTGCATTAGTTTGCTTAGGATAATGGTTTCCAGCCATATCCATGTTGCTGCAGAGGACATGATTTCATTCTTTTTTATGACTGCACAGTACTTTATGGATACACAGCATTTATTTATTTTATTTATTTTTTATTTTACTGTTTGATAGAGACAGGGTTTCACCATGTTGCCCAAGCTGGTCTTGAACTCCTGGACTCAAGTGATCCACTCGCTTTGGCCTCCCAAAGTGCTGGAATTATAGTCGTGAGCCACTGCACTCGGCCTACACAGCATTTTAAATGAGTGATCTGGTGCAACTTTTATCATCATGAAAAGATCCAGAAACCTATCATGAGGAGTAATAAAAGGAAGTTGCTGTGGGATATGTACAGTATATCATTTAAATAAATTTTCCAGATAAGCAAAATATTTTACTTTGCTTATATAGCCAGGTATGGTAGAACTGTGAAAATGTGTCTGGTAATGACACATTACCAGATAAATACCAAATACGCATGATAAATTCCAAATGGTGACCATGATCACCACTGAAAAGGGTGGCAGGGTGATGGGTCAGGAAGACAAAGGGCTTCAACTCTGAGTGTAATGTTTAATTTGTCATTAAAACAAACAAACAACAGCCAAAGAAAGCATGGTCATTTAGTAAGATCTGACAAAATTGAGTGGTGGATACATCAATGTTCATAATATTATTCTCTATACTTTTCTGTACATATGTAATATTTCTTACTTTTAAAAAAAAAGGACAAATGAGATTATAAAAAAAAGTCAACCATCTTCCTACATAACAGCTACAGACAATTTGGTAGTATAATTTTAAAAATCATACAATTTGCACAATGATAACAATTTGCACAATGAAAAGCAACTGCGGGAAAAAATCTAGAAACATATATTTTTTTTTTTCTTTTTTTTTTTTTTTTTTTTGAGACGGCGTCTCACTCTGTTGCCCAGGCTGGCATGATCTTGGCTCACTGCAACCTCCACCTCCTGGGTTGAAGCAATTCTCCTGCCTCAGCCTCTTGAGTAGCTAGGATTACAGGTGCACACCACCACGCCTAGCAAACTTTTTTTTTGTATTTTTAGTAGAGATGGGGTTTCACCATGTTGATCAGGCTGGTCTCAAACTCCTGATCTCGTGATCCGCCTGCCTCAACCTCCCAAAGTGCTGGGATTACAGGCATGAGCCACCACACCAGGCCCTAGAAACCTGTTTTTTAAAAGCAACTAGGAGTGTATCTAAGATATAGCATTTCTCTGTCTGAGAGCAGGGAGAGCTTGCATAGATGGTAATGTCCTTCGAGGGGCTCTTGAAACTAATTCAGGGCCCTACACACTGAAGGCATTTCTTGGAAGTGGCCAAGGCATTGTCATGTGTTAAGAACTCTGAGAAGTTCTCCGACAATGAAATTTGTGCAGCTTTCTTTAATTCAGCACTTTTCAAACATCTAACAATAGAATCCTTCTTGTCTGAGGGGACTCGCCTTAGGAAAGGCTACCCTAACAACCTCAAAGTTCCCTTCCAACTCCCACGGTCCACCATTCTAGTCTTGGCTCTGCCACTAACTTACTGTATGACTTTGGCCGAATCACCTGTCCTCTTGGGGACTCAGTTTGTTAAGTTATTAACAGCTTGTGTGACAGAGCAAGACCCTGTCTGGAAAAAAAAAAAAAAAAAAAAAAAAACTCCCTGGCAAAAATTTTATGACTAAATCCTCCATATCAATCGCAACAAAACCAAAAATTGACAAGTGATACCTAATTAAACTAAAGAGCCTCTACACAGCAAAAGAAACTATCAACAGAGTAAACACGCAACCTACAGAATGGAAGAAAATATTTGCAAACTATGCATCCAACAAAGGTCTACAAGGAACTTAATTCTACAAGGAACTAGAATCTACCAGAATCTACAAGGAACTTAAACAACTCAACAAGCAAGAAACAAAGAACCCCAACAAAAAGTGGGTAGAGTACATGAACAGACACTTCTCAAAAGAAGATGTACAAGTGGCCAACGAAGATGAAAAAATGTTCAACATCACTAATCATCAGAAAAATGTAAATGAAATCATGAGATACCATCTCACACTAGTCAAAATGACTATTAAGTTTCTTTTTTTGTCCCCGCCCTTGATATCTGAAGAAAGGCTATCATTAAAAAGTAAAAAAATAAAAAAAATAAAAAAAAAACAGATGTTGGCAAGGCTGTGGAAAAAAGGGAACACTTACACACCGTTGGTGGAAATGTAAATTAGTTCAGCCACTGTGGAAAGCTGTTTGGAGATTTCTCAAAGAACTTAAAACAGCCAGGCGCGGTGGCTCAAGCCTGTAATCCCAGCACTTTGGGAGGCTGAGACGGGTGGATCACGAGGTCAGGAGATCGAGACCATCTTGGCTAACACGGTGAAACCCCGTCTCTACTAAAAAATACAAAAAATTAGCCGGGCGAGGTGGCAGGCACCTGTAGTCCCAGCTACTTGGGAGGCTGAGGCAGGAGAATGGGGTGAACCCGGGAGGCGGAGCTTGCAGTGAGTTGAGATCCAGCCACTGCACTCCAGCCTGGGCCACAGAGCGAGACTCCGTCTCAAAAAAAAAAAAAAAAAAAAAAAAAAGAACTTAAAACAGAACCACCATTCAATTTAGCAATTTCATTATTTGGTATAACCAAAGGAAAATGAATTGTTCTACCAAAAAGACACATGCATTCATATGTTCTACACAGCACTATTCACAATAGAAAGACATCAGCCAGGCACAGTGGCTCACGCCTGTAATCCCAGCACTTTGGGAGGCCAAGGTGGGCGGATCACCTGATGTCAGGAGTTCGAGACCAACCTGGCCAACATGGTAAAACTGTGTCTCTAGTAAAAATACAAAAATTAGCCAGGCATGGTGGCACATGCCTGTAATCCCAGCTACTTGGGAGGCTGAGACAGGAGAGTCTCTTGAACCCAGGAGGCAGAGGTTGCAGTGAGCTGAGATCACGCCACTGCGCTCCAGCCTGGGCGACAGAGTAAATAAGACTCCAGCTCAAACAAAACAAAACAATAGAAAGGCAGGGAATCAACCTGAGTGCCCATCGACAGTGGAATGGATAATGAAAATGTGGTACATATACACTATGGAATACTATGCAGCCATAAAAGAGAACAAAACCTCAACCAAGTTCAAGGATAGTGTCAAAAAGATAAAAACTAAAAAAGCGAACAAAATCGTGTCATTTGCCACACCGTGAATGGAGCTGGAGGACATCATCCTAAGTGAATTAACACAGAAACAAAAAAACAAATATTGCATGTTCTCACTTGTAAGAGGAAGCTAATCATTGGGTACACATGGACATCAAGAGAGGAACAACAGACACTGTAGACTTCTAGAGGAAGGGCAAGGGCTAAAAAACTGCCTGTTGGGTACTACGCTCACTACTTGGGTGATGAGCTCAATCATAGCCTAAACTTCCGTGTCACACACTATACCCACGTAACAAACCTGTACATGTACCCCCGAATCTAAATTAAAAGTTTAATTACAGGCGCAGTGGCTCACACCTGTAATTCCAGCACTTTGGGAGGCTGAGGTGGGTGGATCACCAGAGGTCAGGAGTTTGAGACCAGCCTGGCCAACATGGTGAAACCCCACCTCTACTAAAAATACAAAAATCAGCCAGGCATGGTGGTACGTGCCTGTAGTCCCAGCTACTTGTGAGGCTTAGGTGAGAGGATGGCTTGAGCCCAGGAATTTGAGGCTGTAGTGGGTTTTGACTATGCCACTGCACTCCCGCCTGGGTGACACAGCAAACCCTATATCTTAAAAACAAATCAAATTTACTCCAAATGCCACTTTGGGCTCTTTATGATGATAGCTGACATTTATAGAGCCTTTATGTGCAAAGCACAGTGCTAGGATATCACGTTTAACTTCTTGTTGAGGTGGAAATCAAGTCTATTCTTATCCTTATTTTTACAGATGAGGAGACTGAAGATCAGAGAGGTAAAGTCACCTGTTCAAGGTCATACTGTGGATGTAGCTCTAACCCAAACCCTCCTGACTGCAGCACAAATTCTCAGCCACTACCATATTAGCCCCTTCATTTGAAGGTGTCTTTGTCATTGCCAAGATTCCTTTTCCTCCTGGCCCCCTAAATCTTCAGGATTCTCTCATCTCATCTCCCCAGAGGAGCCACCACACTATCTCCTCCAAAAACAAAGTCAGAGCCTTCACTGTAGACGGACCTGTGTTCTTCCCCTAAACTCAGTCCACCTTATCTCCAGAAAAACGATATGACTCGCCCTGGAGAAGGCGGGGGAAAAAAAAAATCCTCTGCCCACCAACTCCACCCCCCAAATTACTGGATTTGGGGTAAATTTACAGGCTGGAGACAGAAGAATGGATGTGTATTTAGCTTTCAAATTGACTATTGTTTTATGTGAATGTCTGATTAAAACAACACAATGGCTGCCAGATGGGGGCTGGGAGTGAGATTTCCCATGTGGAGAATTCTAGAAGACATGCCCGGAGTTCTGGAGCCTGGATCCTCTGGACAGACAGGTGGCCAGGCAACCAGGGTGGAGACACTAAAGATAACTGTGGGGCGGGGAGAAGACCCCAGCCCAAGAGATTTGACTGGGATTGGTCTATGCAAGAATGGAAAATGGAGGCAGCATGAGTTAGCAGCAAGCTTGTACACTGCTATAGAATCCAAGGGACCCGGCCAGTGCTGGCCAATAGAAATAGAATGTAAGCCATAGACATGATTTAAACTTTTCTTGTAGTCGCTTAAAAACATGGTAAATCTATGAAACAGAAGATTGCTCATGCAAATAAATGAACTTCGCTTTGGTCTCAGGGATCAGGGGTCCCACACTCAAGTGCTCTCAATACCCAGAGAAGTAACTGAAATAAAAGGAACACATAGGGTGTGAGTAAAGTTCACACGTTCCTCTAAGAAAAACAATACAGCAAACATGGTGATTTCTGTTCATTAATAAGTTTCCATGTGGGGACACCAAGGAATAGTGGGGACTATGGCACGCGAATCTAAAGGAGCTCCGGGAGACTGTTGTTTCATAGGCATCAGGGTTGCTAGACCTTCACTTTTTTAAAGGACGTGAAAGTTGGGATTTTTTTAAATTTATTTTTTTGACAGGGTCTTGCTCTGTCGCCCAGGCTCGAGTGCAGTGGCGGTCTTGGCTCATGGCAATCTCTACCTCCCGGGTTCAAGAGATTCTCCTGCCCCAGCCTCTTTTGTAGCTGGGATTACAGGCGCACTCCAGCATACCTGGCTAATATCTGCATTTTTAGTAGAGATGGGATTTCCCATTGTTGGCCAAGCTGATCTAGAATTCCTGACCTCAAGTGATCTGCCCACCTCAGCCTCCCAAAGTACTGGGATTACAGGTGTGAGCCACCGGGCCCAGCCTCTAATTTTTGTATTTGTTGCAGAGATAGAATCTTGTGTTCAAGACCAGCCTGGCCAACATGGTGAAACCCCATCTCTACTAAAAATACAAAAATTAGCTGGGTGGTAGTGGCATGTGCCTGTAATCCCAGCTACTCGGGAGGCTGAGGCAGGAGGAATTACTTGAACCCAGGAGGCGGAGGCTGCAGTGAGCCGAGATCGAACCATTTCACTCCAGCCTGGGCAACAAGATTGAGACTATGTCTCAAAAACAAAAAAACCACAACAACAACAACAACAACAAAAACTGAAAGCTACTAATCTGCCCATGGCCTCTTAATTTACAAGTGAGAAAGCTAAGGCCTACAAATGGCAAGTACCTGAGATCCTGTGTGTGTCAAGGCTAGAGCTGGGACCACAGCCTGGGTCTCCTTGCTCCCAGCACTGAGCCCTGCGGGCAGCTGAATCCTACAGACAGCTGAGTTTGCCTGGGAAGCTGCCCAGGAGAGTGCCCAGAACTGCCTCCAGCTCTGGCTCTGCCCAGGGCAGGGCCGCCTGCTCTCTCCCTCTCTCCCCCCTCCTCCGCCCTTCCTCATGCCTGTTTGAACAACTTTCTGACCTGCTCCTTCACAAACTCTCCTGGAGGTATGGCTGCCTCCACTGCTTGTCCCAGAGAATACGGAGGCGTTGGCAGCTTGGCGGCCCAGGTTCAGCCAGGCCCATGGCAGACAGTCGTCAAACAGTGGCCGTCTGGGGAGAGGGAGGCCTGTTTACCCAGGGCAAGGCCCAGGCAGAGGCTGCCGTTTTCTCCCTCCACCACTGGCCCATCCAGCTGCTCACCCTACTGACTCAGCTGTCCCCATCTGTATTTGCTCATTCCGCAAATATTTATGGAGTGCCTACTGTGTGCCAAGCACTGTTCTCCGTGCTGGGGATACAGCAGGAGACAAGGCAGCCTAACTCCCTGCTGTCATGGAACTTCTGTGAAGGAGACAGATCATAAACAGATCAAGGAATGCTTAATTTCAGTGCTGTAGAGGATAATGGTATTGCTAGCGAGGGATGGAGGTGGGGCAGGCTTCGATTTGGGCGTTCAAGGGAGGCTGCTCATAGAGGGAACAGCAAGAACAAAGGCCCAATGGCAGGAATGTGCTTGGTGTGACTGAAAGATTGTTAAAAGGCCAGTGTGGCTGACTGCAGTGAGCAAAGGGAGAAAGATGAGAGACTATCAGACAAAAGCCAGAGCCTGTGGGGGCCTTTTGGTCAAAGAAAAGAGCTCAGGGACGGGCGCGGTGGCTCACGGGAGGGCAAGGTGTGCAAATCACTTGAAGTCAGGAGTTCGAGACCAGCCTGGCAACATGGTGAAACCCCGACTGTACTAAAAATACAAAACTTGCCAGGCATGGTGACACGTGCCTGTAATCCCAGCTTCTTGGGAGGCGGAGGTTGCAGTGAGCCAAGATCGTGCCACTGCACTCTAGCCTGGGCGACAGAGTGAGACTCTGTCTCAGAAAAAAGAAAGAAAGAAAGAAAGAAAAAGAGCTCGGGTTGTATTTGAAGGGTGACACAAAGCTGTTGGAGGAGTTTAAGTTGGGATGTGAAACATGGCTGCACTCTGACCTTCTCTAACTCTGCCCATTCCCTTCATGACTTCCCATTCCAACTGTTTCCAGGTACATTTGAGGTTGTTTGAAATCATGTTTAATTATTCCCTTTTCCTTTGAAATTTTCATTTATTTCTTTTTCTTCGACCTCCTGGGTTCAAACAATCCCCCTACTCAGCCTCCCAAAATGCTGGGATTACAGGCATGAGCCACTGTGGCCAGCCCAAATTTTTTTTTTTTTTTTTTTTGAGATGGAGTTTTGCTCTTGTTGCCCAGGCTGGAATGCAATGGCGCAATCTCGGCTCACTGCAACCTCCGCCTCCCAAATTCAAGAGTTTCTCCTGCCTCAGCTTCCAGAGTAGCTGGGATTACAGGTGCCTGCCACCACGCCCAGCTAATTTTTTTATTTTTAGTAGAGACGGGGTTTCACCATGTTGGCCAGGCTGGTCTCGAACTCCTGACCTGGTGATCTGCCCGCCTCAGCCTCCTAAAGTGCTGGGATTACAGGCGTGAGCCACTGTGCCCAGCCTCTTGTTTGTATTTCTAAACATCATGGTTATACTGACTTCTCGAGAAATCAAGACTTCTTGATTTTCTAGTTATAGACGTAATGTGTTAACTTGCTAGTAAGAAAGATCCTGTATAACTATATCCCAATTTGGAGATAAATCAATATTTTCAATTGCATAACCACATAACTATTATGGCTATTATTCACAGCTGACTTTGTCTGTATGTGAACCAAGGCCCTTCCATGCACTGTTTCAATTAAGCTTCACTGTAACACGGTAACATAGCTTTGGTCAATATCATTAACAATACATACTAACATTTTACATTCAAGGAACTCTTTGCAGTTTGCAGGACACTCTTGCCTCTATCCCCTTGAGCAGCAGAGCTACCCTGAGGGGTAAATAGAACTAGCATTATTAAGCCCATTTTCAGAGGCGGATGTGGATCCCAGAATGATACAGAAAATTCTACTGATCCCAGTAGTGCCCAGTGGTTCAGATAAAACCCATCTTCCTGGCCGGGCCTGGGGGCTCACACTTGTAATCCCAGCACTTTGGGAGGCCGAGGCAGGTGGATCACTTGAGGTCAGGAGTTCAAGACCAGCCTGGCCAACATGGCGAAACCCCATCTCTACTAAAAATACAAAAATTAGCTGGGCGTGGTGATGACGCAAACCTATAATCCCAACTACTCAGGAAGCTGAGGCACGAGAATTGTTTGAAACCAGGAGGTGGAGGTTGCGGTGTGCCAAGATCGCACCACTGCTCTCCAGCCTGGGCCACAGAGTAAGACCCTGTCTCAAAAACAAACAAACAAACAAACAAACAAACAAAAAATACACACACACACACACACATCTATCTATCTGTCTATCTCTCTATCTATGTCTCAAAAAAAAAAAAACCGCCGGGCGCGGTGGCTCAAGCCTGTAATCCCAGCACTTTGGGAGGCCGAGACGGGCGGATCACGAGGCCAGGAGATCGAGACCATCCTGGCTGACACGGTGAAACCCCGTCTCTACTAAAAAAGACAGAAAACTAGCCGGGCGAGGTGGCGGGCGCCTGTAGTCCCAGCTGCTCGGGAGGCTGAGGCAGGAGAATGGGGTGAACCCGGGAGGCGGAGCTTGCAGTGAGCTGAGATCCGGCCACTGCACTCCAGCCTGGGTGGCAGAGTAAGACTCCGCCTCAAAAAAAAAAAAAAAAAAAAAAAAAAAAAACCCTGTTTTCCACCTAGCGAGGAAGAATTGGGGGACGCTGGACAACTGCAAGAAGGAGAGAGAAACTCTCCTCTGGTGTTTCGTGTTTGGGGTTGATCAGTTAGTGTTGCCTTTTCTGATACAATCCTTGGTGTTGAATTCCAGCTCTGCCTCTCATGCCCTGCTTGGTTTTGAGTAAGCTATTTAATCTCTCTGAGACTTTGTTTCTCTCCTGGGAAATGGGGATGATGACAGTACCTACCTCAATAGACGGTTGTGAGGATTAAAGGAGTTATTTATTTATTTATTTATTTATTTATTTTTTGGAGAGACAGGGTCTCACTTTGTTACTCAGGCTGGTCTTGAACTCCTAACCTTAAGTGAGTCCCTTGCCTCAGCCTCCCAAAGTGCTGGGATTTAAGTGTGCGCCACCATGTCTGACCAAGGAGTTAATTTTTTTTTTTTTTTTTTTTTTTTTTTGAGAGGGAGTGTCGCTCTGTCGCCAGGCTGGAGTGCAGTAGTGAGATCTTGGCTCACTGCAACCTCCACCTCCTGGGTTCCAGCGATTCTCCTGTCTCAGCCTCCCAAGTAGCTGGGACTACAGACATGTTTCACGCCCAGCTAATTTTTGTAATCTTAGTAGAGACGGGATTTCACCGTGTTGACCAGGATGGTCTCGATCTCTTGACCTCGTCATCCGCCCGCCTCATCCTCTCAAAGTGCTGGGATTACAGGTATTAGCCACTGTGCCCAGCCAAGGAGTTAATTTTTTTTTTTTTTTTGAGATGGAGTTTCACTCTTGTTGCCCAGGCTGGAGTGCAATGGCGCAATCGTGGCTCACCGCAACCTCCGCCTCCCGGGTTCAAGCAATTCTCCTGCCTCAGTCTCCCGAGTAGCTGGGATTACAGGCATATGCCACCATGCCTGGCTAATTTTGTATTTTTGGTAGAGATGGGGTTTCTCCATGTTGGTCAGGCTGGTCTTGAACGCCTGACCTCAGGTGATCCGCCCACATTGGCCTCCCAAAGTGCTGGGATTACAGGCGTGAGCCACAATGCCCGGCCAGGAGTTAATTTTTATAAAGTGCTTAGAATAGTGCCTGGGCCATGGTATTATACAAGGATTTAACAGCCTAGCGCTAGAAAACAAATGAGCCGGGTCCCAGATCTGGGCCTTCTGATGCCAAGTTTAGTGTGTGACCCCCAAGCCCTAGACACTTGTATTCCTCTTCATACAATTGTTACCACTTCTGCCTATTACCTGTACTTTATTTATCTATAGTTGTTTACTTGATATTTTCCTGTCTTTTGAAGACATAGATTACTTTTTAAAAGATATTTTATATTAATGCTTTAATATGCTATGTATAAATTTTTCTAACATACAGTAAATGCACAAAGATTTAAAACTGTTTGTCTGTGGACTACCTAAAATCGGCCCCTGAACCTTGTGGGTTCACCTAATACAAAGTATGCTGTTTGGTTTTTTTTTTCTCTTTTTGAGACAGGGTCTCACTCTGTCGCCCAGGCTGGAGTACAGTGGCATGATCTTGGCTCACTGCAACCTCCACCTCCTGGGTTTAAGAGATTCTCCTGCCTCAGCCTCCAGAGTAGCTGGGATCACAGGTGCACACCACCATGCCCAGCTAATTTTTGAATTTTTAGTAGAGATGGGATTTCACCATGTTGGCCAGGCTGATCTTGAACTCCTGACCTCAAGGGATCCACCCATCTCAGGCTCCCAAAGTGCTGGGATTACAGGCGTGTGCCACTGCGCCCGACCCATAGGGACATTTTGAGAATTAGGAGTTAATATGTATAAAACTCTAGTTAGTACTCCATAAATTTTTGCTGTTATCACAACCACAAGCACAAATCCATAAATATATGTAAATAAAACAAAAATTTCAAAAACATATGTATCTTATTCTTACTACATGAAATGCTCTATGATATTTTCTATTTTATTTTATTTCATTCTTTTGTTAAAATGTGAAATTTCATAAAGTGATACATTGATGATTTGCACCTTTTTCTGTGTTGAATGTTATACTTCAGTAAAAATATTTTTTAAGGCCAGGTGTGGTGGCGATTTTTCTGCCTTGGCCTCCCAAAGCACTAGGATTATGTTCTGTCACCCAGGCTGGAGTGTGGTGTTGTAATCTCAGCTCACTGCAACCTTCACCTCTCAGGCTCAAGCATCCTCTTGTCTCAGCCTCCCGAGTAGGTAGGACTACAGGTGTGTACCACCATGCCCAGCTAATTTTTGTGTCTTTTGTAGAGGTGGGTTTTTGCCATATTGCCCAAGCGGGTCTTGAACTCCTGGGGTCAAGTGATTCACCCACCTCAGCCTCCCAAAGTGCTGGGATTACAGGCATGAGCCACTGCGTCCGGCCAAATCTTACTTTTGTTATATCTTACTGTTTTATTCTATTTATAGGTCTAGCAAATTTTGAGAATTTCATTTTCTCCAATATTTTACTTTGAAAAATTTCAAACTTTAACTAAAGTTTGAAAGACTAGTATAGTGAGCACTGATGTATCCTTTCACCTAAATTCACCAACTGGTTGCATTCTGTCACAGTTGCTTTATTGCTATCTCTGTGTCTGTCTATGCACTTTTTTATGGAAACATTTTATCTAAAAAAAAACTGTAAAGGCCAGGTGCGGTGGCTCACACCTGTAATCCCGGCATTTTGGGAGGCTGCTGCAGGAAGATCGCTTGAGGACAAGAGTAGGAGACCAGCCTGTGCAACACAGCAAGACCTGTCACTACAAAAAAATAAAATAAAAAAATTAGCTGGGCATGGTGGCATGCACCTGTGGTCCCAGCTACTTGGGAGGCTTAGGTGGAAGGATTGCTTGAGCTTGGAAGGTCGAGGCTGCAGTGAACCATGGTTGTGGCTCACTCTAGCCCACGTGACAGAGCAAGACCCTGTTTCAAAACAACAACAAAACAAAAACAAACCGAAAAAAAAAAGATAACTTTTTAAATAGTATATTTACACTTGTTATACATATTTAACGTGTGTGTGTGGAGGGATGTGTGAGCATGACCCTATTGCAGAGACAATCAACTGTGTACCAACGAATTCATGCTCCCCTTTCCGAACTTTAGAGCTAGTCCCGCCCAGCTACGGACCACATCTTCCAGACCCCTTTGCATTTGGCAAAGGCCATGTGACTAGTTCTCACCAATGGAATGTGAGTAGAAGTGAAAGTGTCTCCCCGGGCTAGGGTGACTTCAGGGGTCCCTGGATGACTATGCCACAGAGGTCAAAAAACTTCTAACCTAAAGTTTGCGTTTGCTTGTTACATAAACTAGATTGCCTGAACTAACACAACCCCAACAAATTGAATGACCAGCCGGGCATGGTGGCTCACGCCTGTAATCCCAGCACTTTGGGAGGTCGAGGCAGGTGGATCACGAGGTCAGATGTTCAAGACCAGCCTGGCCAGGATGGTGAAAGCCCGTCTCTAGTAAAAATACAAAAAGTAGCTGGGCGTGGTGGCGGGCACCTGTAATGCCAGCTACTCAGCAAGCTGAGGCAGAGAATTGCTTGAACCCAGGAGGCGGAGGTTGCAGTGAGCCAAGATCATGCCACTGCACTCCAGCCTGGGTGACAGAGCAAGACTCCATCTAGAAAAAAAGAAAAGAAAAAAAAATTGCATGACCTATTCCTGGGTTAAGATTGCAGTTTGAAACACACTGGTGTGGTCTTCTGATTTTCCAAGTAGTTTTGAACTGTGGAGACCCTCCAATAAATATTTCATTTAAAAGTCAAAACAGAGTGCCGGGTGCAGTGGCATGAGCACGTAATCCCAGGGGTTGGGAGGCTGAGGTGGGAGGATTGCTTGAGCCCAGGAATTTGAGGCTAGCCTTGGCAACACAGTGAGACCCCTGTCTCTAAAATAAAATAAAAAGAAATATACAAAAGTCAAAAAGAAGTGTCTGTGATGGAGCCAGAGGTTAAGGGTGGGGGGAGGCTAAGCCCTAGTCCATTTGAACACGTCCCTACCCACATTACCCTCAAAGTGAACCCTGCAGCATCTTTCTTTACTCTTAGGACCCAGGGAATACTGTGTGACGACCGCTGAACCAGGTGGTTGTCATACCTCCGTTTCTCAAAAGAGGAAATGGAGGCTGGGTGCTGTGGCTCACACCTGTAATCCCAGCACTTTAGGAGGCCGAGGTGGGAGGATCACAAGAGGCCAGGAGTCCAGCCTGGCCAACATGGTGAAACCCCATCTCTACCAAAACTACAAAAATTCGTCAGGTGTGGTGGCGTGCACATGTAATCCCATCTACTTTGGAGGGTGAGGCATTAGAATTGCTTAAACCCGGGAGGTGGAGGTTGCAGTGAGCAGAGATAGAGCCACTGGGTAACACTGAGACTCTGTCTCAGAGAAAAAAAAAAAAGAGGAGATGGAGAAACAGCAGGAGGACTTGAGTGAGGTCACAAACAGCCACCTAGGGTCAGGGCCAGAGCCATCTCCCAGGTCTCTGATGAGAATAAGTCTGTCCCCTCCCTTTCTATGCCTCTCATCTGCCTCCTCCTCTGTGAAGGAGCCACACGGTCCCCTTGTAACATCTATGAACCAGCACCCCCAAAAGGAGACCCTGGGAATCCCAGGGCCCCAGAAGGCTCTTAACAAAGCCCTGTCCTAACTCTCCAGCCAGAGACAGTTGCATCTTGGGACCAGTTATCTATTCCTTAGTCATCTCTGTTGTTTCTACAACAGCCGAAACGATGCTAGCACCTAGTAAGCATCCAATCCTTTGCATATAGTAGGTGCACACTCTATAGGTATAATAATAACAATAGTTCAAATTCACATAGCACTTTCTATGTACTAGACATTCAGCACTTTACAAATATTGACTTTGTTTATTTCTCACAACAACCCTATGAAGTAAATGGTATTATCATCAGCCCCATTTGACAGATGAAGAAACAGAGGCAAAAAAGATTGAGTCGGTCAGGCACAGTGGCTCAGGCCTGTAATCCCAGCACTTTGGGAGGCTGAGGCGGGTAGATCACTTGAAGTCAGGAGCTCAAAACTAGCCTGGTGAACACGGTGAAACCCCATCTCTACTAAAAATACAAAAAATTAGCCAGGCATGATGGCAGGCACCTGTAATCTCAGCTACTCAGGAGGCTGAGGCAGGAGAATTGTTTGAACCCAGGAGGCAGAGGTTGCAGTGAGCCAGGATCATACCATTGCACTCCAGCCTGGGCAACAGAGCAAGACTCCGTCTCAAAAAAAAAAAAAAAAGGTTGAGTCATTTACTTGAGGTCACATAGCTAGTAGGTGGTAGTTTGAACCCAGGCAGCCTGACTTGAGCTGCTAACCACTATGGTACCCAGCCCCCTTGGATGTTATTATGACGTGATAACTGAAAGAATGAAGATTTGGTGTCAGAGTAGATTTTAATCACCTATTTGCGGGGTGATGCAGGGAAACGCAACTTAACAACTCTGAATCTCAATTTCTTTGTTTACAAAATGGAGGTAATACTTCCTACTTGGATGGGTTATTGCGAAAAAGGCTTAAAAGGGAGAAAACATATCAAATAGCTAGCATCTTGCCCATTACATAAAAGGAGCTTAAATGAAAACAAATTTCCTTCCTTATCATTGACCTATCCTTACACTACAGGCATATGAGTCAGGAAAAACGGAAGGTGCAATTCCTTCACTTACGCATCTCAGCAGGCTTTTTTTTTTTTTTTTTAAGACAAGTTTCCCTCTGTTGGCCAGATTGGAGTGCAGTGGTGTGACCTCGGCTCACTGCAACCTCCACCAACTGGGTTCAAGTGATTCTCCTGCCTCAGCCTCCTGAGTAGCTGGGATTACAGGCACCTGGTACCACGTCCGGCTAATTTTTGGGTTTCACCATGTTGGCCAGGCTGGTCTTGAACTCCTGACCTCAAGTGATCCACCCGCCTCAGCCTCCCAAAGTGCTGGGATTACAGGCGTGTACTCCACCATGAGCCACTGTGCCCAGCCTCAGCATGCTTTTAGAAACAAGATTAATCAATCATGAAACAACCAGACAAGTCTCGAGATACTTTCAGTAAAGGACGGAATTAATTGCAGTCAAATACAAGTAAAATCAGAGCGGTGTGTGGCCAGGCTCCAGGCCTTTTCATATGCTGTTCCCTCAGCTGGGAACACTCTTCTCCACCATCTCTTCTCCCAGCTGACTCCTGCTAAACCTAGGTTCCAGCTTAGATATCAGTCTACTCCTCCAGGGTCAAGAAGTCGGTGACCCCTTCCCCTTCTCCTAAGTCCCTCTGTATCCCATGGTGCCTTCTCTGTCCTTATCATGGCACTCTGTCTTTGGTTGCTGCTGGCTTGTCTGTCTACCCGCCAAACTGGGTACTGTTGAAGATCTGAGGCAAAGTTGTTTTTTTTGGTTTCATTTGTTTGTTTGCTTGTTTTGTTTTGTTTTGTTTTTTTGAGACAGAGTCTGACTCTTGTCACCCAGGCTAGAGTGCAGTGGCATGATCTTGGCTCACTGCAACCTCAGCCTCCTGGGTTCAAGTGATTCTCTTGCCTCAGCCTCCCAAGTAGCTGGGATTACAGAGGCCCACCAACATGTCTGGCTAATTTTTGTATTTTTAATAGAGCCAGGGTTTCACCAGGTTGACCAGGCTGGTCTTTGACCTCAGGTGATCCACCCACCTCGGCCTCCCAAAGTGCTGGGATTACAGGCATGAGCCACCACATGAAACAGAGTTTTATCCTCCTGTGTTCCCCCAGTGCCTTACAAAATGCCTTAAATACCATAAGCCTCCAGTGGAAGTTTGTTGAAGAAATGAACAAATGAACAATGAATTAATGAATACGGGAGGCTTCTGGGTGGAGGCAAAATGCACTCTGGGTATCTAGTTCCTCTGTTTACTAAATGGGACAAAGTGAGGCAGTGGTTTCCATACTTCAGCTGAACTGCATACCCTAAATCACATAAGGAGCTCAAAAAATTACAGATTCTTGGAACTCACCCCAGGAGACTCTGATTCACTGGGTCTGGAGTGGAGTCCCAAAATTTGTTTTAAAAAGTTTCCTATGTGCAACCAGGGTTGTGAATCATAGGGGCTGAAGACTGAATTGAGGTAGGATGGGAAGGTAATGTGGGAGGGAGATTGGGGAAGGGCTGGAGAGGGGCCATATTTTGAGAATGAAGGGTGGGAACTGCCATAGCCTGATATTGAACACAGTCCCATAGCCAGCCAGCATCTGGGGTCCTACTCGACTTTGGGCCTATCCACCCTTCACAAGGACACAGCATATTTGTTATAGCTTCTATTACCTTTTCTCTTTCATTAGCTCATGGAATCTTCACAACAACCAAGGTTCATTTGATGGGTGAAGAAACTGAGGAACAGAGAACTGAAGCAAAGCACCATCATCACAGAGCTTCAAGGGGCAGAGCCACATCACCAAACTGTCTCCGACAATGGCCTCGGATTGGTCCTCAAGCTGATGCTATTGGTCAAAGGGACTAGGCCTACATAGCTGGAAAAATTAGGCTCACCCGGCACTGAAAAACAGATATGCAGTATTGCCCTGATGGAAGATTGTTGACATCCCCTATCTCTTCACTTGTCCTGTCTAGAGCACTTAAAGGTGCTGCTATTCCAGACCACCTCAGCCCACCCCTTCTTATCCATCCATCCATCCATCCATCCACCCACCATCTTTTCATCTCCCCACTCATCACATCATTTGTCCATCCATCCTTCCCCTAACCACCTACCCTTCCTACAAGCAGATTCGAGGTACTTACAGAAATGGGCAACTACCAAAGAAGCAAAATAAACAACCAAGGGAAACTTGTTGAAAGGAAAATAAGGGTAGAAAAGTCATAAGGCCAGGAGTCAGGTTAGCACACAGATATGTATGCTTAGCATCTCATCCTCACAGTTACTCAGGGTAGTCCCAGATTGGCACTGAGCAAGGTCCTGGCACTCAATGCAGAACACCACAAGAGTCACAGTCTACTCTACTCCACTGTGGTAGACACTCCCTAGAACTACCTTGTTCTCCCATAACACCCTGGGGTTATATGTGCTCCAGGGTACATTTGGCTTTCTGGAGGCATTTTTCATTGGCACAACTGATGGGGAGAGATGTTACTGGCACCTAGGGAGTAGAGTAGAGGCCAGGGATGCTGCTTAACATCCTACAATGCACAGGACAGCCCCCCACCACAGAGAATCTTCCAGGCCAAAATTTCAACAGTGCTAAGGCTGAGAAACTCACTTATACCAGAGCCTCAGTTCTGTCTGAAGCAGGAGTGTGCCACACCCCAAGAGAAACATCACTGGTCTAGGCCCGTCTTGGCTTTCCCATCTCTTCCCACTACACACTTGTCTTCCCAGTTTTCCTTGAACCAGGAGGTTTCTGCGGAAGTTTTGCTTTTGGATAAAAGAAACAAGGGCACTGAGGAAAACCTCTTCTCCTCCTGCCTGCAGCTTCAGGCACGTAAGTCCAGACATAACAACTGATGCTGGGGCAGCCAGCTTGGGTTATAATGGGGCAAATACAAGGACCAAAGCCAATGCAGTGAGGAGGGCAGACAGGAAGGAAGGGAAGAGAGTGGGATCTGGCTGACATTGATGATCATCGCTGTAGCGCTGTTTTCAGCCCATCATTTCACTCATCCAACAAATGCTTATTGAGCATTTCTTCTGTGCCAGTCACCATGTGAGACATTGTGAGACAAACAAGGCTGAACAAACTACTCAGGTCCCAGAGCTCACGGAGTTTATAGTCTGGTGGGAGAGCCAGACACCACAATTCACACCAGCAACTATCTGATTAGAGTGATGACGAGAACGGCAAAGCCAAATCCAGTGTGCCGTGGAATCACCGGTCCACAATTCACACCAGCAACTATCTGATCAGAGCCATGAGGAGAACCGCAAAGCCAAATCCAGTGTGCCGTGGAAGCACCGGCAGTCCAGGGAGGGCCAAATCCGCCCAGCATCACCACACCAAAGAGCAGCTCTTTAGCGTCCTGCTAAAGCTCAAAAACATGAAACCACAACGATGATTTCTTGCGTGCTTACTCTGGACCCAGCACTGTTCTAAGCACTCATGTGTTCTTCCATTTGATCCTCATAACAGCCATGTCTCCCTCTGTCTCTAACTGAGGCTGTGCTATGTGCCATGTCCCTGACTCACCAATGCACCTCTACTATAGTCATCTTAGAAGATGATTAATGTTATCCCCATTAGGGAACCCCAGAAGAAGGTTTTTTATTTTTTTGTTTGTTTGTTTTTTGTTTTGTTGTTTTGTTTTTTTGAGACAGAGTTTTGCTCTCTTGCCCAAGCTGGAGTGGCAATGGCAGTGGCATGATCTTGGCTTAATGCAAACTCCACCTCCCAGGTTCAAGTGAGTCTCATGCCTCAGCCTCCCGAGTAGCTCGAATTACAGGCGCGTACCATCATGCCTGGCTAATTTTTGTATTTTTAGTAGAGACGGGGTTTTGCCATGTTGGCCAGACTGGTCTCAAACTTCTAACCTCAAGTTATCTGCCCGCCTCAGCCTCCCAAAGTGCTGGGATTACAGGCGTGAGCCACTGCGCCTGGCCTGGGAGAGGGGTTTGTTTCCTCAGAGCACTTGTTTCTTTTCTCAGAAAGTGAATTTTTCTTTTTTCTTTCTTTTCTTTTTTTTTTTTTTCTGAAGCCTCCCGGCAGACTTCACTAGCTCATTTTACAGATAAAGCATGCGAGGCTCAGAGAGGGGTAATGATTTGACTCATAAGACCACACAGCTTTTTTTTTTTTCTTTTTTTTTTTAAGAAAGGTGGATCTAGGATGCTAGGATGCTAACCCAGATGTATTTTATCAAAAATATCAAATCAGGGTCTTTCAGCCACTCTCACACACATACACACAGTTACATATACACTGCAGCGAATGTTCCACTGCCCCAGGACAAAAGTGCTCATTTTTTATGGATGTGCTGCAAGGTCATTGGAGTTCTCCTTTCTCTATCCAGCCATATCTGTGGCCTAGAGCAGAGGGCCAGCAACAGTTGGATTGTGTCAGGTCTCGAGTCATGATATTTTTTGTTTGTGTGTGTGTGTGTGTGTGTGTGTGTTTTAATCTTGAACCTTAGTTTTCTCTTCTGTCCTTGGAGATTACAATATTATTTATCTCAGACAGCTGTTTGGAAAATGAAACAGCTGTCTGAGAGATAATAGTAGAACATCCACTAACCCATTCATGCATCCATTCACCCACCTACCCATCGATACATGCAACCATTCTAATAATTGCTGAATGCTTGCTATATAATGAGTACGACACAGGGGCAGAGATGAAGAGATATGAGGACACCCTACAAGGTACAGAAACTTGGGAGACAGTGAAAGGCTGTCAGGTTATATTATTGTATCATCCTTTAAGAGACACTGTGGGGCCTTCTGTTCACCCCTAGCTTAGCCTTATGACCTGGGCTGTCCTTCTCCAGAAGCTGTCTGGCCCCTTTGAGAGACAATGTCTTTTTCTGGCCACAGGTTCAACCAAGTCATCCATTGGCATCTTTACTCTAGGTCTTAAAACTGTGGATTAAGGGTGGCCTCACCCTTTAGTTATGCTATCTCCTCTACTCTCCCCACCCTCTGGGAGATAGGTCCTGTTGTTATCTTCATTTTACAGATGAGGAAATAGGTTCAGAGAGGGGAAGTGTCTTGCCCAAGGTCACACAGCTGGTGTGTGGGATGGGTTCCCAGGCTGCTGGTTTCTTCAGCCTCTGCCATTTCCAGTGCATCACATATTCCTGTTTGATGGGGGTCAAAGCAGATTCTGCCTGACTACAGTCAGGAGATCAGGCCCTGATTCTGTCATTCACTGGCCCTCTGTCTTCAGCAAATGATGACATAAATGTTGATTACATCTTTGCAACGCGCGTGGTATCACCCTTGCTCCCCATGGCATCCACCATGATCTTAAGACACCTCCTAGTCCTGTCTCCACTTCAGAAAGAAAGCAAGAGGCACATGAATGTTGAGTCGTGCGACAGAGTCACAACTAGACCCGAAGTCTACTGGATTCCAGAGGCCAAGTTCTGTGCGGGTGTGTGATTTGAACAGGTTTATAAAATGCACCCAACTTTTAAAAATCCAAAATGCGTCCCCAAAAGATAAAAGATTCTCTTGAATTTCCTTCCTCAGAAACAAACCTGTCAACAATTTCATCGTGTCATTCCATGAATTTTATATGCGTGGAATGTACATGTATACGCGTGTGTATATATATACCTCTATGACGTGTATGTACATGTATACATCTATATCCGTTTCACTATCAGCAACTACACAGTTCTTCAGTGTACCATTTTCACTTAATGTAACTGAGAGGTTCTTCCTTGTCACACACAGATATGCGTTTTTTCCTTGAACAATGGGATAGCATTCCATTGTAAAGACGCCTCAAGCTTTATTTACCTGTCTTCCCTCTGCTGAGGGACATTGGGTTACTTCCAATGTGGGGGTCACCCTAAGGAGTGAGCCTGAGCCTTTCACTCCCAGTAACACACGCGTTCTTGCCCTGCATCTGAGTTTCACGCGTCCGCACAAGATATTCCCATTTTCCAGCGCTCCACATTGCGCGGCGCTTTCTACCTCCTTCCCATTATCCAGAGCCAAAGGAGGTGCGGAGGGACCCAGGCGCCCAGGTCCCACGCCCAGCTTGACAATGCACCAGCAACGTGACCTAGGCCCAGCAAGGCTCTCCCGGTGGACCTCAATTTGCCCCGCAGCGAAGCAGGACGGTGCTTCCAAGCCCCACCCTCTGTGGGGTTTTGAAAAGACCACCGAGATGCATTCCCAGGAAGGCCTCTGGACAGACAAAATGAGCCAAGCTCCTGCCTCAGGGCTTCTGGGCCCCTCCCAGCACTTCTCGCACCAAACAGGCCATGCCCCGGCTTGAGAGCTTAGGGAAGCAGTCACGTTGCCTCCGTGGGGCTTCCTGCCCTTCCAGTGGAGTTCTAGGAGGGCTTTGGGCCCATAAGAAACACACGGGGAGATGTCCCACGGCCTCCCAAAGCTGACCGCAGCCCCGCCCTGTCCAGTCTCCCCCCAGCCCCACTTACCATAAGAACTCTCCACTGGAGCCCCGAGGGGCGCGTTCACACTGACCATGGCCAAGCCCACCCAGCCGGAGACCCGGGGGCATGGAGGAGCAGGGGCCCGCTCACAGCAGCAGCAGAGCCACCAGGAGCCAGTCCACCAGGAAGGCGGTGAGTGCGGCCAGCTGCCACCACCCGGTTATCTTATTGATTCTTCTAATCACCCAAGGTGGGTGGATACGTTAAAGAGTAACCAGTCACTTAGGGAACCTGCGGCTGGGGACTGTTGCTGTCTCCATGGCAATGGCGACCTGGCCAGACCTGAGGTCCACTCGGGTCCCAGTCCTGCACTCTAGGGTTAGGGGAACCCAGAGCCAGGTGTATGGGGGCATCAGCCCCCCAATTTGAGGACAGGGCCTGAGCAGAAGGGGCTGGAGAGGTGAGAGTCCAACCTGGGTTGGGTTTTATGGCTCCAAACTATGGGTGTGTCACCATGCAGGAAGTAGTGGGAAAACCGAGGGAGGGGCAGGTGGAGAACTGTGTTTAGTGAGTGCCTACTGGATGCTGGGAGCTGCATACAGGCGTTATCACATTTAAATTAAACCTTGAGATGAAAAGACTGAAGGACAGAAATTGCAGGCCTGGAGTGTCACCGCTAGTGACATAGAGGTGTTATCTTGCTTTCATCTAACATATTTATTGAGCACCTACTATGTGCCAGGCCTTGTGCTAGATTCTGGTGATATGGAAATGAGCAAAGTAGATGTACCCCCAAAACTTGTGGACTAATGGAGGAGACCGACCTTAATCAGATCGTCATTCAAAGATACTGTTACAAACTGGAGGGTGATATGAGGGGTGGAGAAACATGGGTCTGCCTCCAGGCCAATGGGACAAAGTCATCCTGTCTGGCGCCTCCTCTGGTCTCCTTCCCCATTCTAAATTCAACCTGCTGCTGAAACCTGCACACCCTGTTTTAGCTCCCTGACATGTTAGACACCTACCACCTAGGTTTTTTTTTTGGAACAGCCCCATTTCTTTTGTCTCAATTTTGGATCTCACCACCTGCTTGGGGATTCTGAAATCAAGGTCATTCATCCTGTTAGAGAGAACTGAAATGAGAACAGTGAAACAAATTCTGCACTCAGAAAAATCAGAAAACTCCAGCTCTACTGTTTCCTTGCTGTATCTTTTTTGGTAAATTATTTCATTTCCTTATAGAAACACCTAGCTCATAGTTTGCCCTGCCTCTAAAATAGCTAATTGATACATTCCTATTTTCTCCTCATAGTCTCTTTTTTCAGCTTTATCAACCACTTGAGAGGGACCTTTAGCCACTATGGATGGACATGGGTTGCACTAAAATGCCCTTTCTTTTGTAAAACAACAGTGATAACAAACGTTAGATTTTGGGGCTGGGCGTGGTGGCTCATGCCTGTAATCCCAGCATTTTAGGAGGCCGAGGCGGGCAGATCACGAGGTCAGGAGTTTGAGGCCAGCCTGACCAACATGGTGAAACTTGGTCTCTACTAAAAATAAAAAAATTAGCCGGGGCCGGGTGCGGTGGCTCAAGCCTGTAATCCCAGCACTTTGGGAGGCCGAGACGGGCGGATCACGAGGTCAGGAGATCGAGACCATCCTGGCTAACACGATGAAACCCCGTCTCTACCAAAAGATACAAAAAACTAGCCGGGCGTGGTGGCGGGCACCTGTAGTCCCAGCTACTCCGGAGGCTGAGGCAGGAGAATGGCGTGAACCCGGGAGGCGGAGCTTGCAGTGAGCCGAGATCCGGCCACTGCAATCCAGCCTGGGCGACAGAGCGAGACTCCGTCTCAAAAAAAAAAAAAAAAAAAAAATTAGCCGGGCATAGTGGCACACGGAAGGCTGAGGCAGGAGAATCGCTTGAACCTGGGAGACAGAGGTCGCAGTGAGCCAAGATTGCGCCACTGCACTCCAGCCTGGGCAACAGAGCGAGACTCCATCTCAAAATAAATAAATAAATAAATAAATAAATAAATAAATAAATAAATAAATGTATGTTCGATTTTTTTTAAAAAAAGTATTAATATTCTTGGTCGGGCGCAGTGGCTCATGCCTGTAATCCCAGCACTTTGGGAGGCCGAGGCAGGTGGATCACTTGAGGTCAGGAGTTCGAGACCAGCCTGGCCAACATGGTGTAACCCCATCTCTACTAAAAATACAAAAATTAGCTGGGCATGGTGGTGAGCCCCTGTAATCCCAGCTACTTGGGAGCCTGAAGCAGGAGAATCGCTTGAACCCAGGAGGCAAATGTTGCAGTGAGCCGAAATTGTGCTACTGCACTCCAGCCTGGGTGACAGAGCCAGACTCCATCTCAAAAAAAAAAAAAAAAAAAGTATTAATATTTTTATATGGGGGTGGGGGAAGTTTGCTAACCCTATGTCAATTTCCCAAAATGTTCTAGATATTTAAGTGTATGTGACCCCCTGCATGAAGTGGCATCATGGGGTCACATAACTAGGAAGGAGCCGACACAGAACTGGAATTCAGCATCATTTGACCCCAAAGTCCATGCTGTTTCAACAGGTCTCACATCGCCTTCTTGAGCACCAGGATAATGAGAATGACAACCACTGGCATTTATGAACTGGTTAGTTTTGTCAGCATTGTATGTTCTTAATGTCATTGAATTGTCCCAGTCAATATTCCCATTTTAGAGATACAAAAACAGGCTCAAGAAGCTTCATTGAATCTGTTCTTTTTTTTGAGACAGAGTTTTGTTGTCTTGTGGCCCAGACTGGAGTGCAATGGCACGATCTCAGCTCACTTTAACCTCTGCCTCCTGGGTTCAAGCGATTCTCCTGCCTCAGCCTCCCAAGTAGCTGAGATTACAGGTGCGCACCACCATGCCCAGCTAATTTTGTATTTTTAGTAAAGACGGGGTTTCACCATGTTGGTCAGGCTGGTCTGGAACTCCTGACTTCAGGTGATCCACCTTCCTCAGCCTCCCAAAGTGCTGGGATTACAGGTGTGAGCCACCGTGCCAGGGAAGAGACAAGCAAAAAGTGCCACTGTAAGGTGGGAATTCCACGTGATCTCTTGGGTTTTCCATTTCTGATACTGCCTTCAAGAGCCCATTCCAAAAAATAAAGTAGGAAAGATATAGTCTAAGAATAATGAACTCACAACAGTGTCCTTAATTCTCTCTCTCTTTTTTTTTTTTTTTGAGACACAGACTTGCTCTGTCACCCAGGCTGGGGTGCAGTGGTGCAGTCTTGGCTCACTGCAACCTCCACTTCCTGGGTTCAAGCAATTCTGGTGTCTCAGCCTCCTGAGTAGCTGGGATTACAGGCGTGCCCCACCATGCTTGGCTAATTTTTGTAATTTTAGTAGAGACAGGGTTTCACTGTGTTGCCCAGACTGGTCTCGAACTCCTGGCCTCGAACTCCTGGCCTCAACTATCTGACCGCCTTGGCCTCCCAAAATGCTGGGATTACAGGCATGAGCCACGACGCCTGACCTCTTAATTCTCTTATTTCACTCATTTCCAGCATTTAGAAATTAGTACTCACTCCACGCCTCGTTTATCTCATCTGTAAAATGGAGCAATAGTGTATGTGCATGCACTTGTGCATTGATCTAGCCTTCTGCAGAGCAGGGCCCAAAGCGCTGTTAGTTCCTTCCCCTGGTCTTCCAGTTGAGCTGGTTTTCCTCTCACCCATCTTCCCCCACCCAGTTCCCATTCCTTGTCTTTTGACCCTCTTGGGAGCTGAAAGAAGGAGGGACCAGAAAGAGCCACTACACGGGATCTCAAAAGACTTTATTGGGGGGTGGGATGGGAGGGGGTGACATGCACAGGATGAGAAAACTCATTCCATCCAGGACAATGTAGGGACTCCACGGAAAAGGGCCTGTTTTCCATCCCAGGTCTTCAAAGGAGGAGCTCTCCAGACAGGCAGGGAGTGGGCCCCAGCTGCAGGGCAAGGTCTGAGGGAGGAGATTTTACTATCTCTGGAGACAAAAGGACTTTTGTGTGCTATGATCCCTGGGTGGGATGGCGGGGAGAGGAGAAATGGTTTATTGGAATGAGAGTAAGATGATATGGAAGAAAAAGAATCAGAGACACAGACAGAAACAAAAACAGGCAGAGATAGAATGGACAGTAGACAAAAGAGAGAGACCGAGGCAGAGACAGAAAGAGAAAAAAAGGCCCAGAGAGAGTCCCCTCAGGCCAACTTTGGTTTTCACTTCTCAGTTCTGAGAGCCCAGGAAGTGGGAAGGGGCCGTCAGAGACTGAGCTCCCACCTTGGCCATCAAAGACAAGCTGTGCAGCTCTGGGTAAGTTACACCCTGCTCTGAGCCTCAGTGTACCATCTGTAAAAAGGGGGGCCTAGACTCTGTGGTGGCTCCAATACCATGCAGTGGGGGTGGGGCTGGGGGTGGGGGTGGGGGTGGGGGATGTCCACAAGCCAATTTCAATGATTTTTGAAATCATGGGGCCGGGCGCGGTGGCTCAAGCCTGTAATCCCAGCACTTTGGGAGGCCGAGACAGGTGGATCACGAGGTCAGGAGATCGCGACCATCCTGGCTAACACGGTGAAACCCCGTCTCTACTAAAAAATACAAAAAAAAAACTAGCCGGGCGCGGTGGTGGGCGCCTGTAGTCCCAGCTACTCGGAGGCTGAGGCAGGAGAATGGCGTGAACCCGGGAGGCGGAGCTTGCAGTGAGCTGAGATCCGGCCACTGCACTCCAGCCTGGGAGGCAGAGCGAGACTCCGTCTCAAAAAAAAAAAAAAAAAAAAAGAAATCATGGATCTGAAATGCGCCCAACTCAGGGAGGGAATCACAAGTCCTCAAAGGCTGCCCAGAAACTGGTTGACTGTTATGGAATGAATGAAAGCAGGTTTCCTTCCTTCCTTCCTTCCTTCCTTCCTTCCCTCCCTCTCTCCTTCCTTCCTTCCTTCCTTCCTTCCTTCCTTCCTTCCTTTTTTTAGACAGAGTCTCGCTGTGTCCCCAGGCTGCAGTGCAGTGGCTCGATCTCTGCTCACTGCAACTTCCGCCTCCCAGGTTCAAGCGATTCTCCTGCCTCAGCCTCCCGAGTAGCTGGGATTATAGGTGAGAGCCACCACTCCTGGCTAATTGTTGTCTTTTTAGTAGAGATGGAGTTTCACCGTGTTGGCCAGGCTGGTCTCAAACTGTTGACCTCAGATGATCCACCCACCTCAGCCTCCCAAAATGCTGGGATTACAGGTGTGAACAGCCACACCTGGTGGAATTCCTTTCATTGGATGGACAAAGTCATTTGGTTTTGGCAAAGCCTGAGAGTTACAAAACTGAGGTGCCAGGTTTTTTGTTTGTTTGTTTGTTTTGAAATAGAGATGGGGTATTGCCATGCTTTCCAGGCTGTTCTCCAACTCCAGGACTCAAGTGATTCTCCCACCTCAGCCTCCCAAAATGCTGGGATTATAGGTGTGAGCCATTATGCCTGATCCTAAGGTGCCAGTTCTAAGCCTTCCAGCCTTGGTTCTCTGAGAACTGAATTAATGAAAGATGCAGGACTCTTTCCCGGAGGCCCAAGAAAAGAAAGATGCAACTAGGAAAGAAGGCAGGCAAGGAGGTCATTTTCTTTTGACCCATGTTGGACATTTAAGAAAGGGAATCTAGGAGGGAAAATTAAATAGGGGGTAATTCTAACTCATCTCCTTTAAAGAAGAAATTATTTCTCCACCCAGTTTTTTGAGGGCAGGACATGGAGGGTCAGGCCTAGCTGGCGGCACACCAAAGCCCAGAGAAAATTCAGAATCACGGGAGCTTGTTGGATTTCAGCCCATTGAAGCACATGTTGCTATTGCAGCTGCCTTGGTAACTGGGGGGACAGGCGGAGCACGGCCTTCCCATCTTGTATGGGGCCTCGCCAATCCAGTTGCCCCTGGAAGAGAAAAGGTCCCAGGGAGACAGAGGAGCATTAGGTGAGCAACCTTCACACAGATGTCCAGATCTCAGCGCTGCCACTGACCAGCCCTGGGACCTGGGGCAAGTCACATCTGCAAGCCTTGGTTTCTTTTTTTCTTTCCTTTTTTTTTTTTAATTTTTGTTTTGTTTTTTGTTTTTGAGACAGGGTGTTGCTGTCACCCATAGCTTGACATGCAGCCTTGACGTCCTGGGCTCAAGCAATCCTCTCAACTCAGTCTTCTGAGTAGCTAAGACTACAGGCACATGCCACCATGCCCAGCTAATTTTTTAATTATTTGCAGAGATGGGGGTCTCACTATACTGCTCAGGCTGCTCTGGAACTTCTGGACTCAAGCAGTCCTCCTGCCTCAGCCTCCCAAAGTGCTGAGATTACAGGCATGAGCCACTGTGCCCAACCTGTAAACCTTGGTTTCTCTTGTAAACCAAGAGAAGACCTCCTCTTTCTAAGGGATTCAGCAAAGATCACATGTATGTATGCACCTAGCACTGTGCCTGGCCAATTAGTGCCTTACCAATTAGTACCTCCCCTGTAAGGGTTGATTTTCTTATTCTTTTTCTTTGTTTTGTTTTGAGAGGGAGTCCCACTCTGACACCCAGTCTGGAATGCAGTGGCGCGATCTCAGCTCACTGCAGCCTCCACCTCCTGGGTTCAAGCGATTCTCATGCCTCAGCCTCCTGAGTAGCTGGGATTATAGGCACATGCTACCACACCTGGCTAATGTTTGTATTTTTAGTAGAGACGGGGTTTCACCATATGGCCAGGCTGGTCTCGAACTCCTGACCTCAAGTGATCTGCCCACCTTGGTCTCCCAAAGTGTTAGGATTACAGGCGTGAGCCACCGTGCCCAGTCTTTTTCTCCCTCTTTCTCCTTTCAGAGCCTAAAGTTGCTCCTCTGGCCCTTGCTCGTGGCTGCCTGATAATCTCACCATGGGCCTGAGACATTCATTATCTTTGCCAAGCCCCAATGCCTTGTTTTCTCACACCTTAAATGAACACACCTTTGAGCAGAAATAGAATCTTTTTTCTCCAAACGTGATTGTTGAGTGACCGTGAGTGAAATCAGCTGACGTGCTCAGAAAAACACTCACTGCTGGTTTCCTAACAGGACTCATTCGGTCATTTAGTCATTCAACAAACACTTCCGGAGCACCTATTGAACATCAGAATTTGTGCCAGCTGCTATCAGTTCAGTTTTAAAAAGGTGCTCTCAGAAGTTTGGGGGCAGGGAGAGTGGGTGGTGGTGATACCTGGGATGACATGGAGTTCTTTTTTTGTTTAATTTAACCACTTAGAAAAAAGTTCTGCTTAAAAAAACAAAGGGTTGCAATCGCTGTAGTAGAAGGATATAGAAATGAAAACGGTCAGCCGGGCGCGGTGGCTTATGCCTGTAATCCCAGCACTTTTGGGAGGCCGAGGCGGGCGGATCACGAGGTCAGGAGATCGAGACCATCGTGGCTAACACAGTGAAACCCCGTCTCTACTAAAAATACAAAAAAAATCAGCCAGGTGTGGTGGCGGGTGCCTGTAGTCCCAGCTACTCGGGAGGCTGAGGCAGGAGAATGGCGTGAACCCGGGAGGCGGAGCTTGCAGTGAGCGGAGATCGCGCCACTGCACTCCAGCCTGGACGACAGAGGGAGACTCCGTCTCAAAAAAAAAAAAAAAAAAAAGAAATGAAAACGGTCGCTTTCCCACGCCCAAGAGTTTATAACTTAGTTCTAGTCATGGCCACCATTTATTTAGCAGGTACTATGGGCAAGGCACCACAGAGGCTTATTTTATTTTAATTTGAGACAGAGTCTTGCATTGTCATCCAGGCTAGAGTGCAGTGGCATGATCTCAGGTCACTGCAGCCTCCGCCTCCCGGGTTCAGGCGATTCTCCTGCCTCAGCCTCCCGAGTAGCTGGAACTACAGGCATGCACCGCCATGCCTGGCTAATTTTTGTACTTTTAGTAGAGATGGGGTTTCACCATGTTGATCAGGCTGGTCACTGACCTCAGGTGATCCACTTGCCTTGGCCTCCCGAAGTGCTGGGATTACAGGCGTGAGCCACCATGCCCGGCCTCACATTATATTTTAATCCTTAAATTCTGTGAGCCAGGTAGTATTAACCCCCAAAGGGGCTGGGCTTGGTGGCTCATGCCTGTAGTCCCAGCACGTTGGGAGACTGAGGTGGGCAGATCACTTGAGCCCAGGAGTTCCAGACTAGCCTGGGCAACATGGCGAGACCCCGTCTCTACAAAAAACAAAAACAGAAAACAAAACATAGCCAAGCATGGTTGTGAACACCTGTAGTCCCAACCGCAGGGGAGGTTGAGGTGTGAGGATTGCTTGAACCAGGAAGGTGGGGGTAGCAGAGCTGAGATTCTGCCACTGCACTCCAGCCTGGGTGACAGGGCCAGACAGAAGAAAAGAAAGCAAAGGAAAGGAGAAAGGAGAAAGGGGAAATGGGAAAGGGAAAAGGAAAGGGGAAGGAAAGAAGGGAAGGGGAAGGCCGAGGCCTGAGATAAAATGATGTATTCAAATGCTTCGTACATGCATTGCAGAGGGGAATCAAGCCTAGGTCTATTGTAATAACAATAGGAATCAGTCTTATTCCCCATTTATTATCAGCCTGGGGGTATTACCTGGGTTATCTCACTCAGTTCCAAGACTGGATATTATTTTATTCCCATTTTGCAGATGAAGAAACAGGAATGGAGAAGTTAAGTAAGAACACAAATTTGAACCCTGGCAGTCTTGGCCCCAGAGGCTAAAAATCTTAACAACTATAGTAATAACACTCAATGCTTCAAACATTTGATATGTCAACAAACAAACTAGAAAACTTGAGCCTGGGAGGTCGAAGCCGCAGTGAGCTGTGGCCTCGCCACTGTAAAAAAAAAAAAAATATATATATATATATATATATGTGTATATATATATATATATATATATATATATATATAAAAGAAGCTATTTGTAATGGAATTTGGTTTTGTATTCTTCTGTGTCTGATAAAGCTGGGGTGTAATGTGACACTTTGTCAATAGATGCCATATCTAACAAACAACAAGTATCTTATTTTGATAATTTTTTTCAGGCTACTAATGACTTCAAGAACATCAGAATAATGCAATAGAAGGAATTTGAAATCAAAAACTGATTCTTTTGAACTAGCTCTACTACTTACTGGTTTTGTGACATTTGGTAAATTACTCAACTTCCCTGAGCCTCAATTTCTTAATTTGTAAAAAGAAATAATGTTTTACTAGTGTTCCCCCTTTTTCCTTTTTCATGTCTTCAGTGAGATAATGTGAAAGTAGTTTGCAAATGATCAAAGGCTATGTAACAGTAAAATGTGGTTATTACGTAATTTTGGAATTCTGGGGCAGGCACGGTGCGTGGCTCACACCTATAATCCCAGCACTTTGGGAAGCCAAGTAGGGAGATTGCTTGAGGCCAGAAGTTCAAGACCAGCCTAGGCAACATAATGAGACCACCATCTCTACAAAAATGTTAAAAATTAGCCAGATGTGGTGATGCATGCCTGTACTCCCAGCTACTCAGGAGGGTGAGGTGGGAGGATTGCTTGAACCCAGGAGTTTGAGGCTGCAGTGATCTATGATCTGGTTATTGCATTCCAGCCTGGGCAACAGAGCAAGACCTTGTCTCAGAAAAAAAAAAAAAGAAAAAAGAAAAGAAAAAAAGGAATTCTAAATATCATGTTTACTTAAAATTTGTTCTTGTTTTACCAGGCGTGGTGGTTCACGCCTATAATCCCAGCACTTTGGGAGGCCAAGGCGGGCGGATCACAAGGTCAGAAGATGGAGACCATCCTGGCTAAGATAGTGAAACCCCATCTCTACTAAAAATACAAAAAAATCAGCCAGGTGTGGTGGTGGGGACCTGTAGTCCCAGCTACTTGGGAGGCTGAGGCAGGAGAATGGCATGAACTCAGGAGGTGGAGCTTGCAGTGAGCCAAGATCGCGCCACTGCACTCCAACCCGGGTGACAGAGCAAGACTCCATCTCAAAATAAATAAATAAATAAATAAATAAATAAATAAATAAATAATTTGTTCTCGTTTTTGTTGTTGTTGTTGTTGTTGTTGTTTGACACACTGAGTCTTTCTCTGTTGCACAGGCTGGAGTGCAGTGGTGTGATCTTAGCTCACTGCAATCTCCACTTCTGAGGCTCGAGCAATTCTCCTGCCTCAGCCTCCCAAGTAGCTGGGATTACAGGCACGCGCCACCACGCTCGGCTAATTTTGGTATTTTTGGTAGACACGAGGTTTCGCTATGTTGGCCAGGCTGGTCTCAAATTCCTAACCTGAGGTGACTCACCCACCTCGACCTCCCAAAGTGCTGGGATTGCAGGCGTAAGACACCGCACCTGGCCTGTTCGTGTTTTTCTTTGAGAATCTGTAATGTCTGCAAGTTTCATTACGCTTGCTCCCTGTTTCCAAGAGGCTTGTATGAAGGCATCTCCTAAACTCTCTCCCACCCAGCAAACTGGAGGAGCTAAGCACACTCGTTCCTCCTTCCTTTTCTTTGGGATCTGCCTCCCTGCAGGGAGCATGTGTTCTTGGCTGTATTTTTCTTGTCGTAAGCTTAGAGGGCTGGCCCTGTACTTGTAAGAAGGGGCCTTTGGCTGTCCAGTGTTACCTGCCACTGGATGTGTAGGTCTAATTCAGTAGTGAGATATTTGTAAGCCTACTTGGCTGGCGTATCGGCAGATCTAAACCACATTCTCCACTACTGACTTCAGCAACACCGTCTTTCCACCTGTGTCAGTCCTGTCTCTCTCCGTGATTCTCAAACTTGGGTAAAGGAAAAGGATTATTGGGCTGGGCAGGGTGGCTTATGCCTGTAATCCCAGCACTTTGGGAGACCTTGACAGGAGGACTGCTTGAGCCTAGGAGTTCAAGACCAGCCTGGGCAACAGAGTGAGACCCCTGTCTCTACAAAACACAAAAAAATTAGCCAGGCACGGTGGCCTGCACCTATAGTCCCAGCTACTTGAGAGGCTGAAGTGAGGAGGGTTACTTGAGTCCAGCCAGTCGAGGCTGTAGTGAGCTATGACTGTGCCACTGTCCTCCAGCCTGGGTGACAGAGTGAGACCTTGTCTCAAAAAGAGAAGGGAAAATAGGCTGGGCGCAGTGGCTCACTCCTGTAATCCCAGCACTTTGGGAGGCCAATGCAGGCAGATCACCTGAGGTTAGGAGTTTGAGACCAGTCTGGCCAACATGGTGAAACCCTGTCTCTAGTTAAAATACAACAATTAGCTGGGCATGGTGGCAGATGCCTGTAATCCCAGCTACTCAGGAGGCTGAGGCAGGAGAATTGCTTGAACCTGGGAAGTGGAGGCTGCAGCGAGCTGAGATCACGCCACGGCACGCCAGCCTGGCCAACAGAGCAAGGCCTCTAAAGAAAGAAAGAGAAAGGAAGGAAGGAATGAAGGAAGGAAGGAAGGACTATTAATTGACTTTTATTTTTTTGGAGACAGTTTCTCACCCTTACACAGTTTCTAACTCTTGCATAGACTGGAGTGCAGTAGCATGATGATGGCTCACTGCAGCCTCTACCCCCATGTGACCCTCCTGTCTCACTCCTCCCCCAGTAGCTGGGACTACAGATGAGCACCACAACACTCAGCTAATTTTTTTTTAAGAGACAGGGTCTTGCTGTGTTCCCCAGGCTGATCTTGAACTCCTGGGCTCAAGGGATCTGCCCACCTTGGCTTCCCAAAGTTCTGGGATTTCAGGCATGAACCACCGTGCTCGGCCTTAATAAAAAAACTACCCAAATTATATGGTATTGAGGGCACTTAGAATGAAGAAGGGATAGGGACTGTATCTTTTTTTTTTTTTTTTTTTTTGAGACGGAGTCTCGCTCTGTCGCCCAGGCTGGAGTGCAGTGGCCGGATCTCAGCTCACTGCAAGCTCCGCCTCCTGGGTTTACGCCATTCTCCTGCCTCAGCCTCCCAAGTAGCTGGGACTACAAGCACCCGCCACCTCGCCTGGCTAGTTTTTTGTATTTTTTTAGTAGAGACGGGGTTTCACTGTGTTAGCCAGGATGGTCTCGATCTCCTGACCTCGTGATCCACCCGTCTCGGCCTCCCAAAGTGCTGGGATTACAGGCTTGAGGCACCGCGCCCGGCCGGGACTGTATCTTTCTTTGACTTCTCAGGACCCACCCTCCTGCCCCAGGGCCCCCTTTGCCTTAGATGCGGGCACTTACTTAATGGCGTAGTTGCAGACCAGGTATGCCGCCCGATGCCAGGTGTTGCCCCAGACGCTGATGCTGCTACAGGTGTGGATGGCGCAGCCCAGCCGATTGGAGGATGCCCACACCATCTGATGAAGGACAGAGACAGTGGAGGCTATGAGAAGGGCTCAGTGGGACCTGGGCTCCCTGGGGTTGTACAGTTGCATTGGGTGACGTCTTCCTGGGAGAGACAGTCTGCCTGTTCCAAGGTGTTGGGGGAGGAAACGGAGGCATTTGTATTGTAACATAATGTTTCTCAATCTTTTTTTTTTTTTCTTTTTACTACAACAGTAGGGAATAATTTTTATATTGTTACAGGTGTACAAATAGACACACATATACACACAATTTGAACAAGAATTTTATGAATCACTAGCCTTGTCATGTTATCATGTGTGATATGTTTTCTTTCATTTCATACTGAACTCAGTCAAGAGCAGCTGTGAGAAGGGAGTTGGATCTGTAACTGACTGTAAACAATCAATTGAGAGAACGCACTACCTTCAGACTAGTCAATATATTTTCTTTTTTCTGACAGTCACTAATGCTTTTATTTATTTATTTATTTATTTGGAGACAGTCTCGCAGTCACCCAGGCTGGAGTGCAGTGGTGATATCTTGGCTCACTGCAACCTCTGCCTCCCAGGTTCAAGTGATTCTCCTGCCTCAGCCTCCCGAGTAGCTGGGGCTACAGGCGTGCACCACCATGCCCAGCTAATTTTTTGTATTTATAGTAGAGATGGGGTTTTGCCATGTTGTCCAGGCTGGTCTCGAACTCCTGACTTCAGGAGATCCACTCGCCTCAGCCTCCCAAAGTACTGGGATTACAGGTGCGGGCCACTGCACCCAGCCATCTAATGTTTTTAATAATTTGAAATAAAGTATCTGGGTTTCTTTTTTTTTTTTCTTTTTTGGATTGTTTACCTTTTGTTTTAAGTTCAGGGGGACATGTTCAGTTTGTTACATAGGTAAACTCTTGTGACCGGGGTTTGTAAAGATTGTTTCATCACCAGGAATTAGGCCTAGTACTCGTTAGTTATCTTTTCTGATGCTTTCTCTCCTCCTGCCCTCCACCCTCTGACAGGCCCCAGTGTGTGTTGTTCCCCCCTCCCGTGTCCATATGTTCTCATCATTTAGCTCCCACTTATAAATGAGAACATTTGGTATTTGGTTTTCTGTTCCTGCATTAGTTTGTTAAGGATAATGGCCTCCAGCTCCATCCATGTTCCTGCAAAAATACATGATTTTGTTCTTTTTTTATTAGCCAACATATTTTCTTTCTTTCTTTTTCTTTTCTTTTTTTTTTTTTTTTTTTTTGAGAAAGATCTTGCTCTGTTGCCCAGGCTGGAGTGCAGTGGCTCACTGCAAACTCTGCCTCCTGGCTTCAAGTGATTCTCCTGCCTCAGCCTCCTGAGTAGCTGGGATTATAGGTGCCCACCAGCACACCTAGTTAATTTTTTGGATTTTTAGTAGAGATGGGGTTTCATCATGTTGGCCAGGCTGGTCTTCAACTCCTGACCTCAGGTGATCTGCCCACCTCATCCTCCCAAAGTGCTACGATTGCAGGTGTCAGCCACCACACCCGGACAGCCAATATATTTTCTATACTCTTCTATTCATTTCCTTTTTAAATTATTATTTTTAGAGAGGTGGGTCTCACTGTCACCCAGGCTGGATTGCAGTGATAGGATCATAGCTCACCGCAACCTCAACCTCCTGGGTTCAAGCGATCCTCCTGTCTCAGCTTCCCAAGTAGTTTGGACTAAAGGTGTGCACCATCAAGCCTATTTTTTTTTTTTTGAGACAGAGTCTCGCTCTGTTGGCCAGGCTGGAGTGCAGTAGTGTGATCTTGGCTCACTGCAACCTCTGCCTCCTGGGTTCAAGTGATTATCCTGCCTCAGCCTCCCAAGTAGCTGAGATTACAGGCACATGCCACCACGCCTGGCTAATTGTTTGTATTTTCAGTAGAGATGGAGTTTCACCGTGTTAGCCAGGATGGTCTCGATCTCCTGACCTCGTGATCCACCCCCTTGGCCTCCCAAAGTGCTGGGATTACAGGCATGAGCCACGTCGCCTGGCCAAGCCTCACCATTTTTAAAAAGGTTTTTAGAAATGAGGTCTTGCTGTGTTGCCTAGGCTGGTCTCAAACTCCTGCATTCAGGAAATCCTGCCATCTCAGCCTCTCAAGTTACTGGGATTATAAGCGTGAGCCACTGCACCCAGTCGTTTTCTTTCTTTATATATATATAACTATTTTAATTTTGGGGGTGGGGACGGAGTTTCGCTTGAACCTAGGAGGTGGAGGTTGCAGTGAGCCGAGCTCTCACCACTACACCCCAGCCTCGGCAACAGAGTGAGACTCTGTCTCAAAAAACAAACAAACAAACAAAAAACAGAAACGATTCACCTCAGTTCAGTGTGCACACAACTTGCCAGGAATACGCTTCTTTGGCGAAAAGAAGCTCGTAAAGGTCTTTGTTTGCGTTCTCATATCTGCTCCACACATTCCTTTTCTTCTAAGGCAGCAGGATGTGTTATCCCAGGGCCCCCAGCCCTGACGGAGGAGTACCTGGGTGTAGTGGGAGCAGGTGGGGCCATCGCAGTGCCAGGGGCAGTGTGGGTTACAGTCCCTCGGGGCGGGAAACAAGTAATGCCGCTTCTCCTCAGACCAGGACTTCATGAGATCCACCACGGACCGGTACCTGAGGAGGCGGGGAACACGGAAGAAGCTGGGTGAGAGGATGGAAAAGTGGCTCGGCCGCCAACTTGCTGGTGACCTTGGGTGAGTCACTTTGCTTCCTTTCCTTCATCTCAGTTTCCTATCTGGGAGCAGGAGGGCGGTGGCTCCTGCCTCACAGGCATGTTCGGAACTCTTGTGAAGTGCCTCCCTGTACCTAGCACATGGTAAGTCCTCAACAAAGCATATGTGTTACTGTCATACAGAGGGCCAGGCAGGAGGTGCATCTCAGATAGGGGAGCTTATATTTTAGGGAAGGAAGGGCTCCTTGGACCATCTCCTAGGCCTCCGAGATGTGAGGAGAAGGCAGATACTGGTGTGACACCCTGAGATACCCTCTGCAGTCTGAAAAGCCATCTGGGGAGACCTGAGGACCTTTTCTCTTTTTTTTGAGACGGAGTCTCGCTCTGTTGCCCAGGCTGGAGTGCAGTGGTGTGATCTCGGCTCACTACAACCTCTGCCTTCTGGGTTCAAGCAATTCTTGTGCCTCAGCCTCCCAAGTAGCTGGGACTGCAGGTGTGCACCACCACGCCTGGCTAATTCTTGTATTTTTAGTACAGACGGGGTTTCACCATATTGGCCAGGCTGATCTCAAACTCCTGACCGCAGGTGATCCGCTCGCTTCGGCCTCCCAAAGTGCTGGGGTTACAGGCATGAGCCACCGCCCCTGGCCTTTGAGGGCTTTTTCTATCACACATATTTGACAGAGGCACAAATACATAAAAATATACATAAATGACTAGTGAGGGAGAAAATCTGGAAGAATGCACATCCGTAATTTATGACAGCACAGCTTCGTCTCTAACACCGCTTTCTTTCTCTCTGTGAGCCTCTCAAATGATGGCCATGGGTAGGGGTGGAGTCTGGCAGGAAGAGTTCACTGGCAGGGGAGAGGAGAAGTGAAATGGAGGCATCACCCGACGTCTGCTCTGTAGGGCTCTGAGCGACCATTCACGGCTCTCAGAGGCTGGTGCTGGTCGTGACCAGTCAAGGACATGAAAAAAACGCAAACAGGGCCTTGAATTTCCACTGAGCTCACTTGAAAAGACTGGTCTTAATTCTTTCCCACTCTCCCCGGGGTGATGGCAGAATGGCGAAGATGGGAAGGTAGTTGTTTTTCTAACGTCCTTATTTGGCAAAATAAAAATCTGACAATTTTGTAGCAGTTTCACAGGCGTCTTTTTGCAGTTTTATAGGCCTGTGAAATCCACAAGTCTGGAAAGAACTGAGCTAGGATAACACCTTTGTTTTAGAAACAGGGACACCAAGGTTTAGAAGTTTAGAAAGTGGAAATAACTTCCCAAGGCCACCCAGATCAGAAGATCCCCAGAGTCTGACTTGGGAGTTAGAATGGCGGTGAGAAAGTCAGGCCAGAAGGGTGGGCTTGCCATTCTCAGACTTACCTTTATTTTATTTTATCCTCTTATTTTTATTTTACTTTATTGATTTATTATTATTTTTGAGACACAGTCTCACTCTGTCACTCAGGCTGGAGTGCAGTGGTGCAATCTCAGCTCACTGCAACCTCCACCTCCCGGGCTCAAGTGATTCTCCTGCCTCAGCCTCCCGAGTAGCTGGGATTACAGGCATGCGCCACCATGCTGGGCTAATTTTTGCATTTTCAGTAGAGATGGGGTTTCACCATGCTGGCCAGACTGGTCTTGAACTACTGACCTGAAGTGATCTGCCCACCTCAGTCTCCCAACGTGCTGGGATTAGAGGTGTGAGCCACTGTGCCCGGCCCCCTTATCCTATTTTCTGAGTCTTCCAATCCCTCCTCACTTTCCATGACGATCTGTGCACTTGTTTGTTCTCAAAACAAGACTTGCCTCAATTCAATGTATACACAACTTTGTTAGGGTTTTGCCTGCCCCTCCTAACTAGAATGCAGGCTCCCTGCAGGTGGAGAGCTTGTCTGCCTTGCTCACCACTGTATCCCAGTGTCAAGTGCAGCACCTGGTACAGAGTAAGTGTTCAATGAGCGTTTGTTGAATGACTGAGTGAAGGAAGGGCAGAGGGTCACTCACTGGCCAGAATGGATGGAGAGGTTCTGGCCCACGTATCTCATCAGCTGTGAAGGCCCATGTGCCCAGATGCACTGGGTGGCCCAGGCCTCGGCAGCCCTGGCCAGCCGCTTGTCCCAGACCTGGGGAAAGAAAGGCAATGAAATTCTCCAGGGGAATAGCCACCATCATCACAACCGTGTCCAGAGATGCACATTTACCTGGTGCCGGTTCTCCCCCATCTCCCTGGAACCCTACAACAAACCCCCGTGACAAAGTAGAAGACTGAGGCTCAGCTTGCTGATGACTTGAAGGGCAACCGTGAGTCCATACCAGAGCTGGGGTCCACACCCAGATCTCTTGACTCTGAGCTTGGGCTCTGCTCTGAGCAGGGTCGAGGGTGTTCATACAGGAGTTCTCAGCAGTCCCTGGAAGTGACTGAACCCAGAAGGATGAGAAAATCACTAATTCTTAAATTGTATTTATAGTATTTTCTTTTTCTTTCTTTCTTTCTTTTTTCTTTTCTTTTCTTTTTTGAGACAGGATCTCACTCTGTCACCCAAGCTGGAGTACAGTGGCGCCATCTCAGCTCACTGCAACCTCTGCCTTCTGGTTCAAGCCATCCTCCCACCTCAGCCTCCTGAGTAGCTGGGACTGCAGGCGCGTGCCACCACACCTGGCTAATTTTTGTAGACACAGGGTTTTGCCATGTTGCCCAGGCTGGTCTCCAACTCCTGGCCTCAAACAATTCACCTGCCGCAGCCTCCCAAAGTGCTGGGATTACAGGGCACTTCGGGAGGCTGAAGCAGGTGAATCGCACCCGGCCTTGCAGTGTCTTCTAAATGTGTTTATTTTAACATTAAAAATGTTTAATTCAAAGGCTTTTTTAAATTGTGAAAATATGCATAATTTTAATATGTAAGATATCCATCTGGGCATGATGGCTCACGCCTGTAATCTCAGCACTTTTGGGAGGCTGAGGCAGGCAGATCACTTGAGGTCAGGAGTTTGAGACCACCCTGGCCAACATGGAGAAACCCCCTCTCTACTAAAAATACAAAAATTAGGCCAGGCATGGTGACTCACACCTGTAATCCCAGCACTTTGGGAGGCCGAGGTGGGCGAATCACCTGAGGTCAGGCGTTCGAGACCAGCCTGGCCAACATAGTGAAACCCTATCTCTACTAAAAATATAAAAATTAGCCGGGTGTGGTGGTGGGCACCTATAATCCCAGCTACTTGGGAGGCTGAGGCAGGAGAATCGCTTGAACCTGGGAGACAGAGGTTGCAGTGAGCCGAGACCGTACCATTGTACTGCAGCCTGGGCAACAAGAGTGAAACTTTGTCTTTAAAAAAAAAAAAAAAAAAAAAAATTAGTCAGGCGTGGTGGCGTGTGTCAGTGGTCCCAGCTAGTTGGGAGGCTGAGGCACAAGAATTGCTTGAACCCAGGAGGCAGAGGTTGCAGTGAGCTGAGATCGTGCCACTGCACTCCAGCTTGGGCAACAGCGAGATTCTGTGTCAACAACAAAAACAAAAATAGATATCCAAGGAGGAACAGTAGAAAGTCTCATCTCTCTCCTATCCTTGTCCCCCAACCCCACCACCCTGCATGCCATCCCAAGAGGCAGTCACCACTGCTTCTTGTGTCCTCTGTATACAGGTATATATTCTGTACCTGTACAAGCAGCTCTCACTATATAGACACACACACACACACACACACACACACACATATACAGATATGCAAATGGCAGCATTCTATTCTGCACCTTGCTCTTTCGTCTTAGGGATTATTCCCCATCAGTACATAGTGAATGCCCTCCTCATCTTCCTTAGCAGTTTTATAACCTTCCAATGTATGAACTCCCCAAGTTTTATCACCGGAAAATATGTCAATAAAATACGAGTTCCCTTCCAGCTCTGACTTCCTGGGATTCTCTGAGATAGGATTTGTTCATTCATCAAATATCAAACAACATCTCTAGGCACTGAGGACTCAGGGTAGCAAGGCAACAAGGCCTTCAACAAGTCGCTGATCATTATAGTCCTGGTCGGTGTGAGAATGAGAAATGGGAGCCAAACTTTCTTGGGGCAGTGAGAGAAGGGCTGCTGGGACAAAGGCTGTTGAGTTGGACAGCCTGTTCTGTGAGTAGAAGTCAGCTAGGGAGGGAGAAATGGGGCATCCAAAGAGGGGTCCAGGTACCTTCCCGGGGTTGTCTGGCCCAATCTTTTTTTTTTTTTTTTTTTTTTTAGATAGAGTTTCACCCAGGCTGGCAGGATCTCGGCTCGCTGCAACTTCCGCCTCCCAGGTTCAAGCGATTCTCCTGCCTCCACCTCTCAAGTAGCTTGGGATTACAGGCGCCCATCACCACACCCAGCTAATTTTTGTATTTTTAGTAGAGACTGGGTTTCACCATGTTGGCCAGGCTGGTCTGGAACTTGTGACCTCAGGTGATCCACCCGCCTCGGTCTCCCAAAGTGCTGGGATTACTGGCGTGAGCCACCGCACCCAGCCGTCTGGCCTAGTCTTTTAGGGAGAGCAGAGGAACGCTTCCCTCATGCTACATTGGGGTAAACTGAGGGGAGGAGCAGGCTAAACATGAAACCTACATGTTCATGCCCTCCCTGGAGTCCCTGGTGAAACATCTAACCCTTTCTGCTCCATGACGCCTGCAGTCATTAAACAGCTGTTGGGGCAGGTGCCACACACACACAACAGGTGCTCAATAAATGTGCCATTTGTTTGAAAAATGGAGGGCGTTCTAGGTGCTAACAAATGAATGAACAAGTCAATGACTCCCCTGTGTTCTAGCTGCCTACCGTCCCAGCTCCTATTCCCCCCACCCCTCCCAATACCGTATTGCCACCTCACGTTACCTTATATATATTAATATCTTGTTGTTGATGCTTGTTTTCTTACTCCCACTAAAGTGTCAGCTCCATGAAGGAAGGAGCCTTGCCCATTCTGTTCCCAGCAGTGTCCATAAGGCTTAGCACGGTGCCTGGTTCCAAGTGTACTCCAAGGATAAGTCAATGGATACGATGAAAAAGTTAAGTTTTCAGGCTATCGAGTGGCATGTGTTGGTCTTTCAGGGGGCAGACTGGCAAACTCCCTAAAGACATCTCTGGGTGGGCTGGAAACCCATCCCTCTAGGCTGATTTTGGACAATGGCCCTAGGGGAGGAGCTATAAGAAAGAGGTTGGTGCCCTCCTCTGACTTCTTGGGGGCTGGAGTGAGAGCCACCAGCCCTGCCTCTTTGAGGGGAGACATCCCAGCTTCCTCTGCTGGTCAGCTGCTGGTTTTCCTCAGCCTGAGATTCCCCAGTACCTGTCCCCACTGCTCCAAGCCTGCCTCCAGGGGCTTGTGGAGGATGGTGTGGGTGTGTCAGTCAAACCCTTAGGGCAAAGAGACAATAGCATGGAAAGTACCAGCCACACACCCCCGTGCAGGTCCCCAGTGTGGGGAGCCAAAATTCTTGGGTAGGGGATTACGATGGTTAACAGTTGTGGTGATGCCAGGTGGCAGCAAGCAGGCCTGGTTTGAAATCCTGGCTGGGTGACCTTGGGCAAATTAATTCTCTGAGTCTCAGTTTCTTCCTCTGGAAAATGGAGATGATACTCACGTACAGTGCCTGGTGCACAAAGGCGTCCCTTACATAGTAGTCCCATGCCCCTGACTCACGGGAAGAGCTGTGTAACTTCCTTAGTTTCCTCATCTGTAAAATGGGCAGATTAACTCCTGCCCTTTCCACAGGTCGACACCCAGATACTGGCTAGTGGGGCCAGGCAGGCAAGTGGTCCAGCTCTTAAAAGCCAGTCATTCTAGGCCAAGATGAGTTGGCTGCATTTGCCAGAAGGGGCACTGCAGGGGGTGGGGGGGGCGGGCCACGGGGACTCACCATGTATTCCATGTTGGCAGCAGGTGGGTACACGCTGGCCCGGATGTGGTTGTGATAATCCAGTAAGGCATTCATGTCTCTCGCAGAGAAGTGGCGCCTCCGGCGGTACCTGGGCACCCCCAGGCCACTCGGGAGCCGCACAGCTGTGCTCTCGGGCCGGGCTGGGGCCGGGGTAGCATTAGGCATCATCAAGGCGTTCACTGCCTGGCCAGCCCAGAAGAGCAGACCTGCCAGGCCCACGGTGCTAGGCAGCAGGGGCATAGCTGGATGGAGGGGTCACAGGTCTGTCTGCCTCGTGCAATCAGAGCCAGCTGCCTGGAAGGGGTAGGCACGAAGCACGAAGCCGCTTTGCTGCAATTTAGGAATTGAGAATGAGACACAGAGAAAACCCAAGGCAGAGAATGAAAGAGGCAGAGAAAAAAGAGAGACCAAAAAGGGGACAGAAAGAAAGAGTTACAGAGAAAAAAGAACGAGAAATAGAAAGATAGAGAGATACGGGAGCACCAGACCCTGGGCGTTCTCCAGCAGTGCTAACCCAGAGGATGCTGCCTCCTGGGAACCTGGCAAAGACCTCTGGATGCAGCTCTGGTCCAGATGCCCAGCACCCCTTCCTTTCCACCCCGGGGGACTGAGTGGGTTGGGCAAGGGGAAAAAAATGCCCAGACAGTGGCTAATCCAGACATGGCCCTGGAGTGAGATGGTGCCACCACTTCAAAGCCAGGGCTCTGTCCCTCCAGCCGAGGAGACAGACAGCAGCCCTCTCCAGCCTAGACATCGTCTTCACCAATCCTGCTTGAGTGGGCTCAGTCAATGCCCTTGGAGGGCAGGGCCCACCTTACCCCAAGGCGTATTGCGGGGTCCTTTTGTCCCTTGTTTGCTGCAATTTAGGAATTGAGAGTGAGACACAGAGAAAACCCAATGGCAGGGAATGAAAGAGGCAGAGAAAAAAGGGAGACTAAAAAGGGGATAGAAAAAAAGTTACAGAGAAAAAAGAATGAGAAATAGAAAGGTAAAGAGATAAGACAGTATGAGAGAGAGACAATGATGTGGCCGGGGGAGGACAGAAATAGCGAGAGAGGCAGAAACAGAAGAAGGAGCGAGAAATTGGCTTGGAGAAGAGACAGAGAAGCATGAGAAACCAGGCAGGAGGCTCCAACGGTGCATACCCAGGACGGGCAGCCCAGGCGGCTTCAGGAGGCAGCCGAGGAGGCAGGGGACCTCTGCCGGCACCCTCGCCCACCTGGCAGCGCAGCGACTTTAAGGGTCCCCTGGGCGCTGTTGGCATCTGACGTCCCTGGCCCCACAGCCCCCTCCCCTTCCAGCCAGGCCAGACTCCTGCAGGGAGGCTCCGCCTGCTGCTCAATGGGCTTTTCTCTCCTGCCCCCTCTCTCTCTGCTTTCACCTGAAGCGTGTAGGGCTGGGCTGGGCAAATGGTCAGGGTAGTGATGTAGCAACAGGGCAGGGATTCCAGGAAAAAATACTCATCCCCTACGGAAGATCCCAGACCCCGAGGCTTCTCTCTGCCTTCCACATCCTGACATATTAAAGCCACCTTGCGTCTGGAGAGTATTTTCTGACTATTTTCCCTACAACACCCTCCAGCCTTGGAGTAGGCAGTTAATATGGCCCATCTAGTGAGCCCTGCTATGTGCCAGGCCCAGGGTTGAGTGCTTTACACACAAGCTCAGCCAACCCTCAGAAGCAGGCACTATAGTTCCTCATTTCACAGATGAGGAAACTGAGCCCCAGAGAGGAGAAAGAACAAGCCCAAAGTCAAGCGAGCTAGTCTGCAATCACGCCAGGATTTAAATCCAGATCTGACCCCAGGCCCGGTTAGTATCTAAAAAGGATGCCCTTCCCTTCCCTTCCCTTCTCCCTCCCCTCCCCTCCCCTCCCCTCCTCTTCCTTTGTTTTTTGTCTCACTTTGTCTCCCAGGCTGGAGCGCAGTGGCACAATCTCGGCTCACTGCAACCTCAATTCTCCTACCTCAGCCTCCCAAGTAGCTGGGACTACAGGTGCACACCAACAAACCTGGCTAATTTTTGTATTTTTTAGTAGGGATGGGGTTTCACCATATTGGACAGGCTGTCTTTCTTTTTTTTTCTTTTGAGACAGAGTCTCGCTCTGTTGTCCAGGCTGGAATGCAGTGGCACAATCTCGGCTCACTGCAACCTCCACCTCCCAGGCTCAGGTGATCCTTCCACCTCAGCCTCCTGAATAGTTGGGACCACGGGCGTGCACCACCACACTCGGTTAATTTTTTTATATTAGCCAAAGATGCTATTTTCTAACCAAACTAAATATAGATGCATAAGGAAAAAAGCCTAGGGGAATGTTCGTCATGATACCACTCAAACACAGCCTATTCATCAGCAAATTAATTAAGCCCACAAATCTGGGTTCAAATCTCCATTATCCCACCCCCTCACTAACTAGGTGTTGGGAAGGTTACTCAACCTTTGTGTGCCTCATCTGTAAAATGGGAGAAATAATGGTGCCTACATTGTAGCCTTGCTTCGAGGATGAAATGAGTGAACATTTGTGGAGCCTTAGTACAGTGGCTGGCACACAGTATGCAGTCTAGGAGTGTGTGTGTGAATGTGTTTGTGTGTACGTGTGTACTTATGAGAGTATGCACTTGTGTATGAATGTACAAACATACTTACATGCGTGTGTGTTTGAGTGTTCTTGGATCACATGTGTCCCCAGGTGAATGTATGAGTATGTAGATAATGGACGTGTGTGTGTGTGTGTGTGTGTGTGTGTGTAAAGTCTCATTGGTCTCTGAGTTGCTGAAGTCCTAGGTTAAGAGTTCAATTTTCTTCTCTTTCATTACTTGTATTCCCCAAAAATAACAAGCATTACTTTTGAAATACAAGGGGATAGACTTACAACAGAAAGGTGTTATATAAAAAACACAGATGAAGAATTTGCAATCCTCAGACTACTCTTCTAGCAACCTCTGAGGATTCCCAGGCTGAATCTAGTCTTGGGGAAGCAGGCCAAACCCTGGACCAGTCGGTGAAGCAGGGCTGGGGGCTGGGACTGGACTACTGCAGACGGGTCCTCTCCAGACATGTGGAATTCCCACCACAGGCAGCCCAGACAGTGCGGCTGCCAAAACACACACCTTCCTGCTGGAGCAGTGACGGCTGGATGCTGGGGAAAGCGGGGAGGGCAGAGCAGTGAGGGGTGAGGGCTGCAACCCCTGACCCCTATGGGGGTTCTCCCACTATGCCAGAAGGACAAGAGAGACTGGTTCGATCTAACCCCATCTCTGCCTCCAGCGTGCTGGGTGTCTTGAGGCAAATTCTTACCCTTCTTTGGGCCTTGGATGCCCCAGTGAAGAAACTGAACTGAAACTGCTGCCCCCAGTGAAGAAGGCTGTTCCCAGTTTCGCTTTGGTAGGTTTCCAATTCTGGCTCTTCTGACTACAACAGGCTGGGATCTTCGGTACACCAGGGCGAACTCTGCAGCCCACACAAACAGCCTTGGCACCTAGGAACCCAGGAGTGTCAATAAGTAAGGCCGGCTCTCTCAGAACACATAGCACAAGCCACTACTATGTAACTGGCACTTTGCAATGGCTCAGAACTTCACATCCTCAATTCACTTGGGCCTCACAGCTCCCTTTGGGGTAGTGACTCCACCCATTGTACAGATGAAGGTACTGAGGCACACGTGAGCCTCAGTGACTTATCCTAGGGATGGAGACTGTGTGGTAACCTGGGTCCTGGTGGTGAACGTCCTCACACATGTGCAGAAGGCGCATGCATCTGCTGTACACACAACACACACGTATGTGTACACAAGCACACACACGTTTGTGCACATACTTATATAAGCGCATCTCCTCCACAAATCACAGAGAGCTCGTCCCCGCCAGGCCCTCATATCCTCTCCATTGTACACCACAGGTGTCCTGTGTAAATATACAGAAACCCACAGGTTACATACTTAAGCATGTCTACTACATATAAGCTGATGGTATTAGCTACTTTCTCATAAGTGGCCAGCAGTGTTTTAAGCACATTACATGGGCAATCTCATTTAATCTTCAGAATAACCCTATTATTATCATCATCCAATTTTTATATACATGAAGAAACTAAGGCACAAAGAGGTGAGTCACTTGCCCCAGGTCACACATCCTGTGGGTGGGAGAGGTGGGACAGGCACCCCCACACTGCCTCTCTACGGTGTTGAGCAACAGACATTGAGGACGACCTCGCAGTCCAGCCACGCAGACAAGACCACCGTCTCCTACTCCACACATTCATGCGTCCACAGAAACCCAGAAACTTACACTGGTAGCAAACACACAGCAACATCCCAGTCAGGCCCTCTCTGCTGCCCCCGTTGAAGAAAGCTGGTCCCAGCTGCACTTTGGCAGGTTTTCAATGGATAAAATATTAGGCGTGGGGTCAGGAAATAATCAGTGTGGCCCAACTTATTTTTATTTATTTTATTTTGAGATAGAGTTTCACTCTGGTTGCCTAGGCTGGAGTGCAGTGGCACAATCTCGGCTCACTGAAACCTCTGCCTCCCAGGTTCAAGCAATTCTCCTGCTTCAGCTTCCCGAGTAGCTGGGATTACAGGCGCCCACCACCACCCCTGGCTAATTTTTGTATTTTTAGTAGAGATGAGGTTTCACCTTGTTGGCCAGGCTGGTTTCAAACTCCCTCCCAAAGTATTGGGATTACAGGTGTGAGCCACTGCGCCTGGCCTATTTTTATTTTTATTTTAGTTTTGAGACAGGCTCTTGCTCTGTTGGCCAGGCTGGGGTGCAGTGGTGCAATTATGACTCAACGCAGTCTGGATCTCCCGGGTTCAAATGATCCTTTCATCTCAGCTTCCCCGAGCAGCTGGGACCATAGGCACGTGCTACCACGTGGCTGATTTGTAAAATGTTTAGTGGAGACAAGGTCTCGCTATGTTGACTAGGCTGGTCTGGAACTCCTAAGCCCAAGCAATCCTCTCACCTTGGCCTCCCAAAGTGCTGCGATTACCTGTGTGGGCCACTGCACTTGGGCCAGCCCAAGTTAATGCCCTGGACATTCATCTCGCATTAGGGTAAGAACATCTTTCTCATCCCTGGATTTGAGCAACTGGATTCAGCTACTGCTCCATCCTCACCTCTACTGGAATTCTCTCTGGGCTTGGACAAGCAAAGAGAACATTCTTTCAGAAAGTAGTAGTATTTGAGACAGTGCAGCTTGGTGGGTAATACGGCAGGCTTTGCATCCAGACAGCCTGGGTTTATGGATCAATTCCATGGCTTTTTAGCTGTGTGACCATCAGCAATTTACTTAACCCTTCTGTGCCTCAGTTTCCTCATCTATAAGATGGGGCTATCTCATAGCATGACTGTGAGGATTAAATGAGTTAGTACATCTTAAAACACTTGACACAATGCCTGGCACAGAGCAAGCAGTCAGTAAATTATAAATAATAATAGCTAATAACAATAACAGTCAACATTTCTGTAGCACACACCAGATGCCAGACACTAAATGTCTTAGGGACATGACTTCAGGTAAGCCTCATTCCAGTTTCATGGGTTGGGTGTCAGGATCCCCATTCTATAGACGAGGAAGTGGAAACTCAGAGAGGTTAAGTAACTTGCTCAAGTTCACACAGCTAGTTCCAGTAGAAACTACATTCCAAGGCCAGGTCTCTCTGACTCTTACCCAGTGTTCTTTTCACCCAGTAAAGTTGTTTTTGGCTGGGTGTGGTAGCTCACGCCTATAATCCCAGCATTTTGGGAGGCTGAGGCGGGTGGATCACTTGAGGCCAGGAGTTCGAGACCAGCCTGAGCAACATGGCGAAACCCCATCTCTACCAAAAAATACAAGAAATTTGCTGGGCATGGTGGCACACGTCTGTAGTCCCAGCTACTTGGGAGGCTGAGGCACGAGAATTGCTTGAACCCAGGAGGTGGAGACTGCAGTGAGCCGAGATTGTGCCACTGCACACCAGCCTGGGTGACAGAGCAAGACGCTGTCTCAAAACAAAAAAAAAGTTGTTTTTGAGAAAAGACTGTGGGGCAAGATCCTGGTGCTTGAGAGAGGAGACTGAGAAAGCGGGAAGGCCTTTAGAGATGACCTAGGTCATCTCCCCATTTGTCAGTTGAGGAAAGAGGTTCAGAGAGGTTAAGTGATTTGTCCAAAGTCACACAGGAATGAGTAGACTCAGGACTGCAACCCAGATCTGTGTTACTCCAAATCCAAACAGGAGGAAGGAGGAAGCCAGAGAGAAGGGTGTGTGAGTGAAAAGAGCAGCGAGGATCCAGGCTCTGAGGAAACTCTTTTTTTTTTTTTTTTTTTTTTTTAAGACGGAGTTTCACTCTTGCTGCCCAGGCTGGAGTGCAATGGTGCGATCTCGGCTCACCACAACCTCCCCTCCTGGGTTCAAGCGATTCTCCTGCCTCAGTCTCCCGAGTACTGAGATTACAGGCATGTGCCACCACGCCCGGCTAATTTTTTGTATTTTTTAGTAGAGACGGGGTTTCTCCATGCTGGTCAGCTTGGTCTCCAACTCTCGACCTCAAGTGATCCGCCTGCCTCGGGCTCCCAAAGTGCTGGGATTACAGGCGTGAGCCACCGCGCCCGGCCCTGCGGAAACTCTTAAAATCCAATGCCCCAGGTTCTTCAAAAGACAAACTGTAAGGAAACAAAGGGGATGGGAGGTGAATTACTATAGACTTAAAGGCTATACATTTGGGTGTAAAACTGTAAAGAAACATTGGCCGGGCGCGGTGGCTCAAGCCTGTAATCCCAGCACTTTGGGAGGCCGAGACGGGTGGATCACGAGGTCAGGAGATCGAGACCATCCTGGCTAACACGGTGAAACCCCATCTCTACTAAAAAATACAAAAAACTAGCCGGGCGAGGTGGCGGGCGCCTGTAGTCCCAGCTACTCGGGAGGCTGAGCCAGGAGAATGGCGTAAACCCGGGAGGTGGAGCTTGCAGTGAGCTGAGATCCAGCCACTGCACCCCAGCCTGGGTGACAGAGCAAGACTCCGTCTCAAAAAAAAAAAAGCTACTATAAAGGCAGGCTAGGGTGTGGCATTTGAGGGGCTTTTATAAATATATATGTATACGTGTCTGTGTATATATACACAGATATATATATATATATATATATATTTTTTTTTTTTTTTTTTTTTGAGACGG
>NC_037678.1:58341608-58359199 GCF_003255815.1 Theropithecus gelada
TATATTTATATATTTTTTTTTTTTTTTTTTTTGAGACGGAGTTTTGCTCTTTATGCCCAGGCTGGAGTGCAATGGCACGATCTCAGCTCACTGCAACCTCCTCTTCCCAGGTTCAAGCGATTCTCCTGCCTCAGCCTCCTGAGTAGCTGGGATTACAGGTGCCCGCCACCATGCTCAGCTAATTTTTTTGTATTTTTAGTAAAGACAGGGTTTCACCATGTCGGCCAGGCTGGTCTCAAACTCCTGACCTCATGTGATCCACCTGCCTCGGCCTCCATCCCAGCACCCATCCTCCTAAAGTGCTGGGATTACAGGCATGAGCCACCACGCCTGGTGGGGCCTCTATTTCTTGATCTGGCCTGTGGTTACAAGCTGTTTAACCTCATAATAACCTAGTAGGTTCCATGTTTGTTTTATGTGACTTTCAACATTTCAACTTACAAATAAAAAGGGGTTTTATGTGTTTTTTTTTTTTTTTTTTAAAGAAAATAACAACAGTAGCAATTTACACAGTGACACCTTCCATCTGTTACCTCTTAACCAAGCAGGAGAAATTTAACCTCCTTTTAACAGTTGAGGACACTGAGGTTCAAAGACAGAAGCAACTCGCCCAAAGTTGTACAAGTAAGTCTGGGAGCCGGGACTTAACCCCCATAGCTTGATGAGGCGCCACAGCACAGCGGTGGTTGGGCTGCTGATCCCTGGCCCAGCAAGGCGGGGTTGGAGAGGTCTCACAACAGATTCCGAGAAAGAGACTCGGGAAATGAATCACGCACAGAAGCATCTCTGAGCTCCAGGCTCTGTCTTCTGCTCTCTGCACTCAGATAGCAGTGCGCCTCCTCTGCAGATCACCCCAAGGGAGGCGGGACCATCTAATGAGCATGGACCAGAGCTGTGGATTCTGATAACTCTGAGCAACCTGGAACAAGTCATGGGCTTTCTCTAAGCATTTGCTAATCTGTAAAATGGGAACAATTAATAGGTGCTGGCCAGGCATGGTGGCTTATACCTGTAATCCCAGCACTTCGGGAGGCGGAGGTGGGAGGATCACTTGAGCCTAAGAGATTGAGAGCAGCCTGGGCAACATTGCGAGACTCCATCTTAAAAAAAAAAAAAGTACAAAAATTATCCAGGCCTCGTGGTATGCGCCTGTACTTCTAGCTACTCAGGAGACTGAAGTGGGAGGATTGCTTGAGCCCAGGAGGTTGAGGGTACAGTGAGCTGTGATCATGCCACTGCACTCCAGCCTGGGCGACAGAGAGACGGCCTGTCTCTAATAAATAAACAAACAAACAAACAAACAGGTGCTAGCTGATTTGGCTATTATGAGAAATTCAGTGAGATATGGAAAGTTTTTAGCACACGAGGTAAAGTTAGTTCAATATCAGCTATTAACCTCCCCGAAGAGAAATACTGTGTGATTCCACTGACAAGAACAGACAAACCTAACTTAGGGTAATGGAAGTCAGAACAGTGGCTCCTTTTGCAAGGGGTTGGGGTGTACTGGCTCAGAGGAGGCATGAGGGAGTTCCTACAGGGGTGTTTTACACGTTTTATATCTGTTTATGTATTTATTTTTATTTTTTGTAGAGACAGGATTTTGCCATGTTGCCCAGGCTGGTATCTAACTCCTAGGCTCAAGCAATCCCCCTGCCTTGGCCTCCCAAAGTTCTGGGATTACAAGCATGAGCCACTGCTCCTGGCCATTTGTTCAATTTAAAAGAGCACTTTGAACAGGTATAAAAGTAAAATCCTACCTAAGAAAAAACACACACACCAACAGAAATATCCTGCTCTTGTTCCCCCAACACACACTTCCTACCCAATACACATAAATATCCTCCCCAATATAACTGCTAGCCCCCCAACACTACACACATTGCAAATGACCCTGACGCCAACCCAAATAGAAGCTACCTTCCAATAAAGCAGACACGCCTACACTCCCTCTCAACCCCATCTACCAAATCCAAGGACAGAATTGACTGAATAGGCAGATTCTTGAGCCAAACAGACAAAGGTGGGGTCTTGGCCCCACCTCTTCCTCACCATAGGACCCAGAGCCAGTCATATCAACTCACGAGCCTCAGTTTCTTCATCTGTAAAATGGACCCAATAAGATCTTCTCTCACAAAATAAAATAAAGTAAAATAAAATAGGAAGCGCATAAATAAGCTTTCTGAAGGAAGGAGCTGTGTCTAATTTGTATTGTCAGTGACTCATGTCAGCATTATTGGTAAAGCTGTGTTGTCAGTTCACTCCAGATTACAGATTCAATACAATCCCAATCAAAATTCCAACAAGGTATCTAGGCGAAGCTGGAGGGTTGATTCTAACCTTCCTGTAGAAGAGCTATGGTTCAAGGATTTTCAAAACACTTCATCCATCACAATGTTAGTAACAGGTGACAACTAAGCAGAAAACAGAAAAATAAGTGGACGTCAGATGAGGAAAACCAGAAGCTGGAATGTGGAGGAGGGGGGAAGATGGCAGAGCAAGGAGAGGGAACCGCTTGGGCCCACACTCTGAGGCTAGAAGGAATCAGGTTCATTTTAAAAAACTGAAGAAGAGCCTGGTGTGGTGGCTCATGCCTGTAATCCCAGTACTTTAAGAGACCCAGGCAGGTGGATCACCTGGCAACCAGCCAGCCTGGGCAACATGGTGAAACCCCGTCTCTACTGAAAATACAAAAATTAGCCAGGCGTGGTGGTACCTGCACCTGTAATCCCAGCTACCTGGGAGGCTGAGGCAGGAGAAATGCTTGAATCCAGGAGGCAGAGGTTGCAGTGAGCTGAGATGGCACCACTGCATTCCAGCCTGGGTGATAGAGTGAGACTCTGTCTCCAGAAAAACAAAAACAAAAACTGAAGGTCAGCACTTTGGGAGGTCAAGGTGTGCAGACTGCCTGAGCTCAGGAGTTTGAGACCAGCCTGGCCAACATGGGGAAACCCTGTCTCTACTAAAAATACAAAAAAAATTAGCCAGGAGTGGTGGTGTGCACCTGTGATCCCAGCTACTCAGGAGTCTGAGGCACGAGTATGGCTTGAACCTGGGAGGCAGAGGTTGCAGTGAGCTGAGATCGCCCCACTGCACTCCAGCCTGGGCGATAGGGCGAGACCCTGTCTCAAAACGAAAACAAAAACAAACAAACAAAAACCCCTAAAACAAAAAAGAACAACAAAAAAGAACTGAAGAAGGTCAGATTAGGGAGGACCTAGAGGGTCAAGAGTGTGAGAGGTGGATGGAGAGATGGGCTCAGAGGTAAACAGAGGCCAGTTTTTGCAGGGCTGGAGGCCTTGCCCTGTGCAGGGTCCTGGCGCCCTGTGGGGCCTGGGGGATGAGGGTGGGAAGGAGGTAGCGATAGCTTAGCCCTTCGGGGAAGAGGGGCCCCTCATCCCAGTCCATCCTCATAGGACTGATTTCGCACGGACCCCCAGAACGCAGAACACAAGAGGGTCCCCTGAGCCACCCCTCCGCATCCTTCCCCTCCCATTAAGTAAGGGGTTATCAAGGGCTGAGTCAGGGTGCCCCTCACCCTCCTGGGTGCTGGAAAGGACTAGCACCCTTTGAAAAGGTGGGGAGGGGGTTCCTGGAAGATGGAGCTGGCGAGGCCACGCGGGCCGGGGCCATCTTCAGAGGCAGAGATGCCTCCACACCCAGTGCCAGGGGGTTGGGGTTGGCAGCGGGGAGGGCGAGGGCTGGCGGGGCCCGCAGTCCTGGGATCAAGGCCGTGCCCTGGGGGGCTGGCGACCGGAGGACTGGGAAATCGTCGTCCCGGGACAGCTGCACAGCCAGGTGTGCCCTCGGAATTTGCTGTGTCACCGGCCCGTGCAGCTGGAGCAGAAAAGCCTCGGCGTCAGCGCCCCCCGCCTGCCCGCCTTGCCACCGGGCCGGCGGGCACCCCACATTCCTGAGCGGGCCGGGAGTTAGGGCCCCGCGGCCATGTCCTGGTGCCAGACCCTAAGAATTCAACAGGGCGAGGGCGAGAAGGGGCTTGTGAGACCCTCAGGGCCTCCTTGCTCTTCTGTGGCCTCAAAACTGAGTCAGCCTTCCCATTTGTTAAATGGGGATGGTGACACTGCCTGACCTATCTCTCAAGCTACTAGGAACAGCTAAAGATATCTTTTTTATTTAATTTAATTTAATTTTATTTTATTTGTTTTGTTTTGTTTTGTTTTGAGTCAGAGTCTCTCTCACCTCGTCACCCAGGCTGCAGTGCAGTGACGCAACCCTGCTCACTGCAGCCTGGAACTCCTGGGTTCAAGCAATCCTCCCGACTCAGCCTCCTCAATATCTGGGACTACAACCACACCACCACTTCAGGCTAATTTTTAAAAATTTACTTTTCGTTGAGACAGGGGTCTCACTTTGTTGCCCAGGCTAGTATGAACTCCTGACCTCAAGTCATCCTGCCTCAGCCTCTCAAAGTGTTGGGATTACAGGTGTGAGCCACCATGCCCAGCCTATTTCATTTTATTTTAAAAAATTTATATTTTTTGTAATTTTATTTTATTTATTTATTTTGAGACAGAGTCTTGCTCTGTTGCACAGGCTGGATTGCAGAGGTGCGATTTCCACTGACTTCAGCCTCTGCCACCCCCAGGTTCAAGTGATTCTCTTGCCTCAGCCTCCCAAGTAGCTGGGATTACAGGTACCTGCCACCACGCCCGGCTAATTTTTGTATTTTTAGTAGAGACAGGGTTTCACCATGTTGGCCAGGCTGGTCTCAAACTCCTGGCCTCAAGTGATTCACTCGCCTCAGTTTCCCAAAGTGCTGGGATTACAGGTGTGAACCACTGTGCCCAGTCAAAAATGTATTTATTTTTGAGACAGAGTCTTACTCTGTCACCCAGGCAGGAGTGCAGTGGTTCCATCACGGCTCACTGCAGCCTGGAACCCCTGGCCTCAAGCCATCCTCCCACCTCAGTCTTCTGAGTAGCTGGGACTACAAGCGCATGCCACCATGCCTGGCTAATTTTTGTATTTTTTGGTAGAGACGAGGTTTTGCACGTTGCCCAGGCTGGTCTCAACTCCTGGACTCAAGCAATCCGCCCGTCTCGGCCTCCCAAAGTGCTGAATTACAGGCCTGAGCCACCTAACTCTGTTGCCCAGGCTAGAGTGCAATGGCATAATAATGGCTCACTGCAGCCTCAAGCTCTGGGGCTCAAGAGATCCTCCTGCCTCAGCTTCCCAAGTAGCTGGGATTACAGGAGTGCACCACCATGCCCAGCTTATTTTTTTATTTTATTTTATTTTTGAGACAGAGTCTCACTCTGTTGCCCAGGCTGGAGTGCAGTGGCATGATCTTGGCTCACTGCAACCTCCACCTCCCAGTTTCAAGCGATCCTCCTGCCTCAGCCTCCCGTGTAGCTGGGATTACAGGTGCACACCACCACACCTGGCTAATTTTTGTATTTTTAGTAGAGACTGGGTTTTGCCAAGTTGGCCAGGCTGGTCTCAAACTCCTGACTTCAAGACATCTGCGTGCCTCAGCCTCCCAAAGCGTTGGGATTACAGGCATGAACCACTGCACCCGGCTGAGCCCAGCTAATTAAAAAAAATGTTTTTGTAGAGATAGGTCTCTCTGTTGCCCAGGCTGGTCTGGAACTCCTGGGCTCAAGTGATCCTCCCACCTCAGCCTCCCCAAGTGCTGGGTTATAAGCATAAGTCACCTTGCCTGACCTACCATTGGTCTTTCAGGCCTCTCCTCCCAGGCCATGACCTGCCTAAGATAGGAGGTACTGAATGGTATTGCCTAGGTTTTCTTCTAGGGTTTTTATGTTTTTAGGTCTAACATTTAAGTCTTTAATCCACCTTGAATTGAATTAATTTTTTGTATAAGGTGTAAGGAAGGGATCCAGTTTCAGCTTTCTACATATGGCTAGCCAGTTTTCCCAGCACCATTCATTAAATAGGGGGTCCTTTCCCTATTTCTTGCTTTTGTCAGGTTTGTCAAAGATCAGATGGTTGTAGATGTGTGGTATTATTTCTGAGGGCTCTGTTCTGTTCCATTGGTCTATAAGTCTCTGTTTTGGTACTAGTACCATGCTGTTTGGTACCAGTACCATGCTGTTTTGGTTACTGTAGCATCGTAGTATAGTTTGAAGTCAGGTAGTGTGATGCCTCCAGCTTTGTTCTTTTGGCTTAGGATTGTCTTGGCAATGCAGGCTCTTTCTTGGTTCCATATGAACTTTGAACTTTTTTGGTTCCATATGAACTCCTGGAGTCTGCAGGAGACAGTGACCAGTGGAGGAAACTGGAGGGTCTTCAAGGCTGCCAGGGATGTGTAGGGTCCCAGGAATCCCCCTGCCACTCAGCCTGCAGCTGAGTAAAGCCGCCAGCCCTGCTGACCCTGTGCCCTAGATGGGGCCACGTGATTGGTAGGCCTGGACTTGTGTGTGTTTCAGGGAACAGCCGGTGGAGACAAGCCCTTCCCAGTTGGGCAGTCAGGCAGCCTGGCCTCTGGCCGACACCAGCTTTGCTCAGCTGCCTCACCCCAGGGAGTGGCTAGTCTTCCCTTCCTGGCAGAAGGAGAGGTGGCTGGGGGGGGAGGCATTGCAGAGGAGAGCTCAGAAGGAAGGAGCTGGTGCTGGAGATGAATCCTCCTGCTCACTGGCCAGTAGCTGTGGACCAAGAGGGCCTCCCACTGGGAGAATTACTGGGCTGCTGCCCCTGACTCCCAACCCAGAGTGAATTATTTCATGTGCACCAGCCAACAAAAGGGCACCTGCTGGTTGCTTTTCCTGTAACGACTGCTTCCCACTGTTCCTCCCGCCAATCCTTCAGACCTCGACTTAGACAGAAATCATCCCTTCCAAGAACTCTTCCCTGACCCCAAGCACCCTCTACTTAAACTATTGTCATTTTATCACAGCGTCTTTCAGACTTGATAGACCAGAAAACCCCTTTCACAGAGATGTATAATTTTGGGAACTTCTTAAGATTAAAACAATGATAATGTCTTTTTTTTTTTTTTGGCATCACTCTAAAGTAATAATTTCATAATTTTTATTATTTTCCATTGTTTCTCTTCTGGTTGTAAAGAAGCAATTTAAATTTGAAAATGATTTCCTTCAGATCACTGTGTTAATAATGATTGTTTTAATTTATTCAACCACAAAATAACATTGTTTTGAGTGCTTAGTGGTTGCCAGACACAGTTCTAGACACTTGGGATGCATCAATGAGCAAGACAGATAAAGTGACCTACGCTCTGGAGCTGACATTCCAGGAGAGACAGAACAGAAACACACAAATAAGTAAATTATAAAGTATATTTTAAATGGAATCTTTGATGGATACTCCTAACCCATAAAGACCTCCTACATTTTGCCATTTAACCAAGTGACGCAAGCCTATTTATTTATTTATTTATGTGTTTATTTATGTATTTTAGAGACAGGGTCTTGCCCTGTTGCCCAGGCAGGAGTGCAGTGGTGAAACCATAGCTCCCTGTAACCAATTTACTTGATTTTTTTAATTTTTGAGACAAGAGTCTCACTCTGTCACCCAGGCTGGAGTGCACTGCTGCAGTCTCAGCTCACTGCAACCTCTGCCTCCCAGGTTCAAGCGATTCTCATGCCTCAACCTTCCAAGTAGTTTTTACTTTACTTTACTTTTCCTTTTACTTTAATCTTTATATATATATATACACACACACATACTAATTAATATATAATATATAAATATATTAATAATACAGAATATTATATATATTATAAATATATATAACTAATCATAACCTCAGATGATTTTCATGTAACAATTCCACAAATTTAGTGATTTTATGTTTTTCAAAAAAACTGTCATCAAAATAAAAAGACAAGTAAAGGTGATTTTTTAAAAACTCAAAAAGTATTTATTTGCCTAAGAGAGACTCAGAGTCCACTCTTGCCAAAATAGTGACATATATATGGAGTTTGAAATTACAGTTGGCAATAGGAAAATGTTACTTTTTTGAGGCAGACGTATTTTTGGTTATAGTTCATTTCCACAGTAAATGTGAAGCCATGTGCTTCTGCAAAATCCGACTCTAAGAAGCCTAAAATATAAAATTCTGAGCAAAGGTCAAAATTCTGATGATCTGATTTTTAAAATTTAAAACTTATAAGGTGAATTTTTAGAGATTTAAAGTGCTGCTGATATTTATTTTATTAAATTTTTCTCGGCCAGTTGCAGTGGCTTGTGCCTGTAATCCTATTTTGGGAGGCTGGGCAAGAGGATTGCTTGAGCCAAGGAGTTCCAGACCAGCTTGGACAACATAGTGAGACTCTACCAAAAAAAAAAAAAAAAAAAAGCTTTAAAAATTAGCCAAGCATGGTGGCACATGGTGGTGGGAGGATCATTTGAGCCCAGGAGGTGGGGGTTTCAGTAAGCCAAGATCTTGCCACTGCACTCCAGCCTGGGTGACAGAGCAAGACCCTGTCTCGAAACAAAAATAAAAACAAAAACAAAAAATCAAAAACAAAAAATCAAAAACAAATAAACAAAGACTTTTCTGTTTATGAATATCTGCAACTCACTCTTCTTTAATGAATGTGACTCACCACTGTTGCAAACTTAAATTTTTACTTGCATGTTGCATATGGTGATATTCTAATTCTATCATTCCTTCTTCATTTATTGAAATATTTGTTTTCTTTTTTTTTTTTTTTTCCGATGCATACTTGCTGTGTCACCCAGGCTGGAGTACAGTGGCGCTATCTTGGCTTACTGCAACCTCCACCTCCTAGGTTCAAGTGATTCTCCTACCTCAGCCTCCCGAGTAGCAGGGATTACAGGCACGCACCACCACGCCCAGTTAATTTTTGTTTTCTTAGAGATAGGGTTTCACTATGTTGGCCAGGGGTTTCACCATGTTGGCCAGGCTGATCTTGAACTCTCGACCTTGTGATCGGCCCACCTCGTCCTCCCAAAGTGCTGGGATTACAGGAGTGAGCCACCACACCCGGTCATTTATTGAGATATTTCTATAAAAAGAAACTCACCTACTATTTGGCTGCTCAGTGGTTCAGTTCACATAGGAAAGACAGAAAAAAAATTGCTTGATTCTTTACTTTTGTTTACTAGTTTTCAAAATAATGAGTTGGTTCCTCTGAAAGTTGGTATTAGTTTTTCAAGTACCATTATGAACCAATGGATTTAAACATATTTGTATGTTTCCATTCATTGCGGTTATTATTTGTGCTCAAGTTGCCCATCTTTGGCCTGTGGGAGGGTTTTCTATTGATTCCTGTGTTCCCCTGACCACAGCAGTCTTAGAGAGCTTATAGCAACTGTTAAAAGAAAAACTTCAGACAGAATAAATTTAACAGAGTTTCTTTGAGCAAAGAACGCTTCATGAAACGGGCAGCACTCAAAACTGGAAGAGGTTCAGAGAGCTTCACTCTACTAGCTGTGTGAGCAGCAAGCTTTTATAGGCTGACCACAGAAGCAAAGAACAGAAATCGCCTAATTGGCTACAACTAGGCATTTGTCTTATGTGGGTATGGTGTAATGGGAAGACCCTAGTTACACAACCAATTGGCTGGTTGACTGTGATCGACTGAGCCTGTTTTGTTTTATTTTGGTTTTGTCATTTACAAGAAATGCCTCCTAGTTAAGTTTTGGTCTGTTTACATAAGAGCTCTAGACACAGGAGACAACCTCAGCCTAATGATCTCCTTATTTGCTTTAACATTTCCTTGCTTTTGGTTGACAAGCTGATCCAGCCTCATCTTGAATATTCTGCCTCAAACCTGGGAAACTGTGTTCTTAAAAGGTGATAAATCTGCAGTTGTTAAAGAAACTCACCTATCTAAGATATTAGAAGTACCAACGTCTAGCCCAATGCTTGGTGCAGAGTAAGTAGCTAATAAATGGTAGTTGACTGAATAATTTAATGATTATCACTTTCACTAGATTTTAAGTTCCTTGAGGTCAGAGACCATATACTTCTTTTTTAAAAAAAAGTTTATTGTAAATTGGCAAATTATGTTATGATTTATGAATACGATGTGGAATAATTAAATCAAGCTAATTTACATATTCATTATCTCAAATACTTATCATCTTTCATGGCAAGAACATCTGAAATTTACTTTTAATGATTTCAAAATGTACAGTACACTATTATGCACTATATTCATCATGCCATGTAATAGCCCTCAAAAAGAAAAAAAAAAAACCCAACTTATTCCTTCTATCTAAGGCTTTGTACGCTTTTACCATCATCTCCCCATTCCCGCTTCACCCTCTAGCCTTTGGTAACCATCATTCTGTTCTTTGTTTGTATGTGTTCGATTGTTTTACATTTTTTTTTTTTTTTTTTTGGAGGCAGAGTCTTGCTCTATCCCGCAGGTTAGAGTGCAGTGGCACAGTCTCAGCTCCCTGCAACCTCCACCTCCCAGGTTCAAGCGATTCTCCTGCCTCAGCCTCTTGAGTAGCTGGGATTACAGGCGCCTGCCACTACGCCTGGCTCATTTTTGTATTTTTAGTAGAGACAGGGTTTTGCCATGTTGGTCAGGCTGGCCTCGAACTCCTGACCTCAAGTGATCCACCTGCCTTGGCCTCCCAAAGTGCTGGGATTACAGGTGTGAGCCACCACGCCTGGCCATGTTGGATTGTTTTAGATTCCACATATAAGTATTGTCTTTGTCCACATGGTATTTGTCTTTGGGTGCCTAACTTATTTCAATACGTATAACATTCTCCAATTCCACCCACATTGCCACAAATGACAGAATTTCTTTCCTTTTTTAAAGGCTGAATAGTATTTCGGTGGGTATATATACTACATTTTCTTTATCCATCCATCCACTCAGTGATGGACACTTAGGCTGATTCTGTAACTTAACTGTTGTGAACAGTGCTACAATGTACTTGAGAGTGCAGACATCTCTTTGACATACTGATTTCAGCTCTTGTGGGTGAATACCCAGAGTGGGATTTCTGGATCATATGGTAATCTTGTTTTTAGTTTTTGAGTAACCTCCATACAGTTTTTCATAACGCAGGTACTAATTTATATTCCCACCAACAGTGTACAAGTGCTGTCTTTTCTTCACATCCTCACCAACACTTATCTTTTGTCTTTTTTATAATAGCCTAATTGCCATTCTAACAGGTATAAGGTGATACTGCATTGTGGTTTTAATTTGCATTTTCCTAATCATTAGTTACGTTGATGAGCATTTTTTCATATATCTGTTGGCCATTTCTATGTTGTCTTGTTTTGAGCAATAGCTATTCAGATCCTTTGCCTTTTCTTTTTGCTTTTTTTTTTAGAGACAGGGTCTCACTCCATTGCCCAGGCTGGAGTGCAGTGGAGTGATCACAGCTCACTGCAGCCTTGAACTCCTTGGCTCAAGCCATCTCCCCACCTTAGCCTTCCAAGTAGCTGAGACTATAGTGGAAGATACCCACACCCAGCCATTTGCCCTTTTTAAAATAAGATTATTTGTTTTCTTTTTTTTTTTTTTTTTTTTTTTTTTTTTTTTTTTTTTTTTTTGAGACAGAGTCTTGCTCTGTCGCCCAGGCTGGAGTGCAGTGGCGCGATCTCGGCTCACTGCAAGCTCCGCCTCCCGGGTTCACGCCATTCTCCTGCCTCAGCCTCCCGAGTAGCTGGGACTACAGGCGCCCACAACCGCGCCCGGCTAATTTTTTGTATTTTTAGTAGAGACGGGGTTTCACCGTGGTCTCGATCTCCTGACCTTGTGATCCGCCCGCCTCGGCCTCCCAAAGTGCTGGGATTACAGGCGTGAGCCACCGCGCCCGGCCTGTTTTCTTTCTATAGAGTTGTTTAAGTTCTTTCTATATTTTGGACATTAATCCCTTATAAGACATATGGTCTGCAAATATTTTCTCCCAATATGTACGTTGTCTGTTTACTCTGTTAATTATTTCCTTTGTTGTGCACAATCTATTTATTTATTTATTTATTTATTTATTTATTTATTTATACAGAGTTTCACTCTGTCACCCAGGCTGGAGTGCAGTGGCACAATCTCAGCTCACTGCAATCTCTACCTCCCAGGTTCAAGTGATTTTCCTGCCTAGGCCTCCTGAGTAACTGGGATTACAGGTGCCCGCCACCATGCCTAGCTAATTTTTGTATTTTTAGTAGAGACAGAGTTTCACCATGTTGGCCTGGCTGGTCTCAAACTCCTGACCTCAGGTGATCCACCTTCCTTGGCCTCCCAAACTGCTGGGATTACAGGCGTGAGCCACTGCGCCCGACCTGCTTTTTATTTTTATGCAATCGCCTTTGTCTGTTTTTGCTTCTCTTGCCTGTACTTTCAGGGTCAAATTATATTTGCCTAAACCAATGTTGTGTAGCTTTTCCCGTATGTTTTCTTCTAGTAGTTTTATAACTTCTTGTTTTATATTAAGTCTCTATTCCATTTTCAGTTGATTTTTGTCCGTAGTGTGAGATAACGGTCAAGTTTCATTCTTCTGCATGTGGATATCCAGTTTTCCCCAACATCATTTATTGAAGAGACTGTCCTTTTCCTGTTGTATATCCGTGGCATCTTTGTCAAAAGTCAATTGACCATATATGCATGGGTTCATTCCTGGGCTCTCTACTCTGTTCCACTGGTTGATATGTCTATTTTTATGACATTACTATGCTGTTTTAATTACTGTTGCTTTGTGGTATAGTTTTAAATCAAGTAGTAAGATGTCTCCAGCTTTGTTTTTTTACTCATGATTGCCTTGGCTATTTGGGTTTTTTTGTGATTCCATATGAATTTTAGGAAGGTATTTTTCTATTTCTATGAAAAAGGACATTGGAATTTTGGTAGGAATTGCATTGAATCTATAGCTCGCTTTGGGCAGTATGGGCACTTTAACAATATTAAATCTTCCAGTCCATGAATGGATATCTTTTCATTTATTTGTGCAGATACCATATACTTCTAATAAGTATTTGTAGAATAGACAAATGAAAAGTGAAAACCAACAATTAGGTGGTCCCACTGAAGTCTCAGGCAGGGCAGAACCCTGATACTTGTGGTCTTCTATTACCCTCTGGTGGGAAGTGTAGCAGCATTGTTCTCTAATGCCTCAAAATCTCCTAATGCAGTGTTTTCCAAACTACAGGTTCTTACCCATTAGTGAGTTATAAAATCATTTCAGTGGGTCATGACCAGCATTTTAAAAAATTGAATTAAATTTCTGAGTAGAAATCATCAGAGTGCTTCACACATGGTAGAGGCAAATTGTGCCATAAATTGTCATAAAACTATTTCTTTTTTTCTTTTTTCTTTTCTTTTCTTTTTTTTTTTTTTTGAGATGGAATCTCACCCTGTCACCCAGGCTGGAGTGCAGTGGCGCAATCTCAGCTCACTGCAACCTCCACCTCCCGGGTTCAAGCGATTCTCCTGCCTCAGTCTCCTGAATAGCTGGGACTACAGGCGTGTGCCACCACACCCAGCTCATTTTTGTATTTTTAGTAGAGTTAGGGTTTTACCATGTTGGCCAGGCTGGTCTCCAACTCCTGACCTCAGGTGATCCACTCGCCTCCGCCTCTCAAAGTGCTGGGATTACAGGCGTGAGCCACCTTGCCCAGCCATAAAATTATTTCTATATTCCTATTAGCATATATATTTGCTCATACACTATATAAATTTTTATGTGTGTACTAGACCACAACCAGTGATTTGTTGATAAAAGGTTAACTATTAAGGCCAGGTGTGGTGGCTCACACCTGCCAACATGGTAAAACCCCATCCGTACTAAAAATACAAAAATTAGCCGGGTATAGTGGTGCACATCTGTAATCCCAGCTACTCAGGAGGCTGAGGCAGGAGAATCGCTTGAACCCAGGAGGTAGAGGTTGCAGTGAGCCGAGATTGTGCCACTGTACTCCAGTCTGGGAGACAAAGCAAGACTCTGTCTCAAAAAAAAAAAAAAAAAAAAAAAAATACAAAAGTTGAACTATTGGCTCTCTAGGGAAATAGATACAAGCATATACCTACCTATGTTTATTATAAATGTTTCTTAATATAAAATAATGTGTAGCACATTATTTACAAATAATAAAATATATGGCCAGGCTTAGTGGCTTATACCTGTAATCCTAGTACTTTGGGAGGCTGAGATGGGTGGATTGCTTAAGCCTAGGAGTTTGAGATCGGCCTGGGCAACATGGTGAAATCCCATCTACAAAAAATATACAAAAATTATACAAAAAAATATACAAAAATTAGCCAGAGGTGGTGGTTGATTTAGTCCGCTTGTAGTCCCAGCTACTCGGGATGCTGAGGTGGGAGGATCACTTGAGCCAAGTGAGGTTAAGGTTGCAGTGAGCCGTAATCATGCCACTGCACTCCAGCCTGGGCAACAGAGTGAGAACTTGAAAAAAAAGGAAGGAAGGGAGGGAGGGAGGAAGGAAGGAAGGAAGGGAGGGAGGAAGGAAGGAAGGAAGGAAGGAAGGGAGGGAGGGAGGGAGGGAAGCGAGGGAGGGAGGGAGGAAATATATAAATACCCTTTGTTATAACTATAGCTAATTGATTCTCACAGAATGCTTTTATTGATTTTTGTTGGATTCTTGTAACCATAGGCAAACTATGGTTTCAATTCAACCATATTTTGACAAATGGAGTTGACTCTCAGTGTAGACAAACCAAATAGATCCCTGATTTGTAGCACTTGCCAATTTCCGTAGTGTAAATACTCCCCCCAGTGGCTGATTTCAAGCTCCCAATGTGACGTCACTGAATAGAGTTGGGAAGAGTTGTGCAGGAGCTTACTATACAGGAACAATAGATGTAAGTTACCCCAAGAGCACAGATAATAATAAAACATAGTAAAATAATTAGTAACTAATGAGTTTTGAGTATTTTCAGTTTTTTTTTAACATATATAACTTTTTTTTTTTTTTTTTTTTGAGAGAGGATTTTGCTCTGTTACCCAGGCTAGAGAACAGTGGCATGATCACAGCTCACTGTAGCCTCAGTCTCCTGGGCTCAAGTCATCCTCCTACCTCAGCCTCCTGAGTAGCTGGAACCGCAGGCACAGACCACCATGCTTGGCTAATTTTTGTATTTTTTGTAGAGATGGGATCTCCCTATGTTACCTAGGCTGGTCTGGAACTCCTGGGCTCAAGCGATTCACCCGTCTTGGCCTCCCAAAGTGCTGGGATTAGAGGGGTGAGCCAACAGGCCCAGGCCCTATAATGCAGTTCTTAATACGGCTGTGTTTGACAATCGGCCCGCAAAAATTCTGAAAATTTAATCATCAGCTCTTGCAGGCTGGTATAAGTTGGCTATAGCCCATCATTGCACTCACAACATAAATATGTATTTCCCAATATTGGTTCAATTTTTTTTTTTTTAATACAAAAACTTCTCTAGAGACCTGCAACATTTTTTTCAGGCTGAGTTTAACCCAGTCTTCAAAAATCTTCAGGCATGGTGGCCAAGCGTGGTGGCTCATTCCTGTAATCCCAGCACTTAGGATGCTGAGGCAGGAGGATTGCTTGAGGCCAGGAGTTCAAGGCTACAGTGAGCTATGATCGCACCATTGTACTCCAGCCTGGGAGTGCAGAGCAAGATCCTGTCTCAAAAAAACAAAAAAATCCAACAACAAGAAAAAAAGGGGGGGAAAGAAAGAAAGAAAGAAGGAAGGAAGGAAGGAAGGAAGGAAGGAAAAAGAAAGAAAGAGAAAGAAGAAAAAGGAAGGGAGGGAGGGAGGGAAGGAGGGAGGAAGGAAGGAAGGTAGGGAGGAAGGAAGGAAGGTAGGAAGGAATGAATGAATGAAGGAAGGAAGGAAGGAAGGAAGAAGGAAAGAAAGAAAGAAGGACCCTCTAGGAATGAAACTTCAGTTTCAAATGAAACAAACCCATTTCCTTTCTCAAAAACACAAATCCTGAACCTTTCAGAAGGCACTCTTTGGACAGTCCCTCGGGGTGATATTTAGTGTTTGTATTCACCGAGCAGTCTTTCCCTTCTTCTTGGGTTGGGGGATGTATCTGGATTTTCTTTGGGGTAACCACACAGCTAATAAGGAGGAGAACCGGCACTCAAACCCAGCCTCCCTGCTCTAAATTCTTATGCTGTTTGCTAAGGAAAGCCACAGTAATTGAGCACCTGACAAACCTAAGGAGAGAGACGGTATCAAATACTATTTACAAGCTGCCTTCATAAATAACACCTTTCTGGCTGTGTAGTTTTTATTCCCAATCATGAAATGCCAAATTGGTATAATTATCACTGTATTTTATTTTTTAAACCAAACATTCTGAAGGCCTGGAAACATCTTGCTATATAAGAACTCTAATCAGATAAATGCAATTTACAGATATGAAGGTCATCTTAAGATGGTTTTAAGGAATTATTATTTTCTTTAATTTGTTGATTCTCTGCATGAGACTATAAACATTAGTCCATTGTAGGCATAAATCAGGCTAACATTTCCCAGTGTGGCAGCTGTCCTTGGTATAGAGACATGAAATTATTTTGGGCAGCTCATCAGATGAATATTTTGATAGAAATGTTTTCTTTGGGCCAGGTGTAGTGGCTCATACCTGTAATCCCAGCACTTTGGGAGGTACAGCAGGAAGATCACTTGAGGCCAGAAGTTCGAGACCAGCGCGATCAACATGGGGAAACCCCGTTTCTACTAAAAATACAAAAAATTAGCCAGGTGTGGTGGCACATGCCTGTAGTCCCAGCTGCTTGGCAGGGTGAGGCAGGAGAATTGCTTGAACCCGGGAGGCAGAGGTTGCAGTGAACCAAGATCGAAATATCTCGGCCTCCCAAAGTGCTAGGACTATAGGCATGAGCCACCACGCCTGGCCTAAAATGCCCATCTCTTGATATGACTCTATATGTGTGTATTGGCTGGGTTTGTGACTTTGGAATAAATTTCTGTTGTTTAAAATTGAGTTTAGGGTTGGGCATGGTGGCTCACGCCTATAATCCTAGCACTTTGGGAGGCTGAGGCAGGAGGATCACTGGAGCCCAGGAGTTCCAGATCAGCCCGGGCAACATAGTGAGACCCCATCTCTATTTAAAACTAAAGAAAAAAAGGAATAAAAATAAACTGAGTTTATAGTAATTTATTAGAGCTGCCACAGGAAAGTAACATTGGGGTAAAGGAATGAGTCCAAGGTTGGGAAACTGAAAGAGACACCCAGCCCTAACTAGGGGTGAGGGGTTAGCTTTGTGATAAACTGAGAAACTGAGTCTCCAACACCTTCGTGTGACCTCCCTTAACCCCCAGCATCCAGCATTTTCATTCAACATGCATAGATAGCTGTTTTGTGTTTCCTTTTTTTTTTTTTTTTTTTTGAGACGGAGTCTCGCGCTGTGTCACCCAGGCTGGAGTGCAGTGGCGCGATCTCGGCTCACTGCAAGCTCCGCCTCCCAGGTTCACGCCATTCTCCTGCCTCAGCCTCCGAGTAGCTGGGACTACAGGCGCCCGCCACCACGCCCGGCTAGTTTTTTGTATTTTTAGTAGAGACGGGGTTTCACCATGTTAGCCAGGATGGTCTCGATCTCCTGACCTCGTGATCCGCCCGTCTCGGCCTCCCAAAGTGCTGGGATTACAGGCTTGAGCCACCGCGCCCGGCTGTAGTTCTTATCTGAGGATATTTCCTTTGTCACCAT
>NC_037678.1:58359269-58533407 GCF_003255815.1 Theropithecus gelada
GCAGTGGCGCGATCTCGGCTCACTGCAAGCTCCGCCTCCCAGGTTCAGGCCATTCTCCTGCCTCAGCCTCCGAGTAGCTGGGACTACAGGCGCCCGCCACCACGCCCGGCTAGTTTTTTGTATTTTTAGTAGAGACGGGGTTTCACCATGTTAGCCAGGATGGTCTCGATCTCCTGACCTCGTGATCCACCCACCTCGGCCTCCCAAAGTGCTGGGATTACAGGCTTGAGCCACCGCGCCCGGCCTCTGTTTTGTGTTTCTTTGTATGGTTTTTGAGACAGGGTCTCGCTGTGTGGCCTAGGCTGGAGTGCAATGGCACCATCGCAGCTCACTGCATCCTCAAATTCCTGGGCTCAAGCAATCCTCCCACCTCAGACTCCTGAGTAGCTGGGACCACAGGCCTGAGCTACCACGTCAGCTAGTTTTTAAAATTAATTTTTGTAGATACCGAGTCTCACTGTATTGCCCAGGTGAAAATAAATTTAGAAATATAAACTTTAAATGTAACAATTGCACCAGGCGAGGTGGCTCACGCCTGTAATCTCAGCACTTTGGGAGGCCAAGGCTGGCAGATCACTTGAGGTCAGGATTTGGAGAGGTCAGATCACTTGAGGTCAGGAGTTGGTCAGCCTGGCCAACATGGTGAAACTCCATCTCTACTAAAAATAAAAAAAATTTAGCCAGGCGTGGTGGCGCATGCCTGTAATCCCAGCTACTCAGGAGGCTGAGGCAGGAGAATTGCTTGAACCGGGAGGCAGAGACCTGCAGTGAGATGAGATCGCGCCACTGCATCCCAGCCTGGGCAACAGAGCGACACTATGTCTCAAAATAAATCAATAAATAAATCAATAAATTTAATAACTGCAGAGCGTGGTGGCTCACACTTGTAACTGCAGCATTTTAGGAAGCCGAGGCAGGAGGATCGCTTGAGCCCAGGTGTTTGAGACAAGCCTGGACAACGAAGCAAAACCCTGTCTCTACTGAAATTTAAAAAAAAAAATTGTGGGGAAAAGAAAGAGATCAGCCTGTTACTGTGTCTATATAGAAAGAAGTACACATAAGAGACTCCATTTTGTTCTGTATTTGAGATGCTGTTAATCTGTGACCCTACCCCCAACCTTGTCCTTGCAAGAGACATGTGCTGTGGTAACTCAAGGTTTAATGGATTTTGGGCGTGCAGGGTGTGTCTTTGTTCCTAGAAAAGCTAGGTATTGTCCAAGGTTTATCCCCATGTGATAGGATGAAACAATGTTGCTAAAAGGTTTATCTCAAGGCACAGGATTTTCCTTTAAACTTATTCATGTCACAGAGATCCTTGTTCTTATGTCTTACTGCTAATTTCCTCCCTAAAAATGATCCTATTGTCCTGCCACTCCCTTATCTTTAAGATGGTAAAGATAATTATCTATAAATACTAAGGGAACTCAGAGGCCGGTGCCGGCGTGGGTCCTCTGTAAGCTGAGCACCGGTCCCCTGGGCCCCCGCTTTTCTTTCTCTATACTTTGTCTCTGTGTCTTATTTCTTTTCTCAAGTCTCTCGTTCCACCTAACGAGAAACACCCACAGGTGTGGAGGGGCAGGCCACCCCTTCAAAAAAAAAATTAGCCAGGTGTGGTGGCGCCCACCTGTGGTCCCAGCTACTCGGGAGGCTGAGGTGGGAGGAGTGCTTGAGCCCAGAAATTAGAGGTTGCAGTGAGCTGTGACGGTGCCATTGCACTCCAGCCTGGGCGACAGAGAGGTACCCCCCTCTCTAATTAACTGAACAATAAATAAATAAATAAGTAAATACAATAATTATTCCTAAGGAAACTTCATCTCATGTGCCTCTACCTGTACCAACGTAATGAACCCTTGAGTTCATAAACTAGCTTTTGGGAAAGGTTGATCTCTTGTCTCCGGCATTTTACAGATGAGAAAACTAAGGCTAAGACGGCAGAGGTGTCTCCGAGGCTCCAAGAAAGACCAATGATGCTGTGACTACTGCTCCAATTCTCCAGGGCTACATTTATCCTCCTCCAGCCTCCAGCAAATACTTTCACAAGCGCTTTTTCCCGGACAAGAGTAAGACGCGGAGGCTCGGGGACTGGGAGCGGCCGGGAGAGCGCAGAGGAGAGGAGCTCGGAGCTCGGGGACCAGCACGGGCCTGAGACAGCAGCGGCCACCAGGGGGGGCGCGTGGGCTCCGGAGCCCAAGCACGCCTCAAGGGGTGGGACTCGCGGCGGTGCGCATGCGTTCGAAGGAAGGTGGAGGCGCAGGTCCGGGCGAAGGGCGATACGGTGGCCGAGAGGGCACGGAGCGGAGGACGGTGGCCGACGAGATCGGGCATGGAGCATCTGGAGCGCTGCGAGTGGTTGCTGCGGGGGACGCTGGTGCGGGCGGCCGTTCGGCGCTACCTGCCCTGGGCCCTGGTGGCCTCCATGCTGGCGGGCTCCCTCCTCAAGGAGTTGTCCCCGCTGCCCGAGAGCTACCTCAGCAACAAGCGCAACGTCCTCAACATGTGAGTGCACCCCGATCCTCTGCTGTCCCCGCCAGAGCCGGCCCGCTGTAGCCTCGCCCAGAGAAGCCGGTGCTACCTGCCGTGGTGGACGAGTCATTGGAGGGAGGTCCTCCTCCTAGCCGTGACAGCAGCATCTGTACGCGTGTCACGCCTGGGAGGCCCCGGGGTAGCTGGTGTCACTAGCAGTTCGTGTTTGCAGACCCACTTTGGGCAGCCTGAGCTTGACTGGGCAGGTGGTGACGAGCGGGGTCGTGTGTGTCTCTGTGTGTAAGGATATGGAATGGGGTGGGGACGAACCAGCCCATGTCGACACTCCCCCGCCGCCCCGTGGAGTCAGGAGCTGATCCCTGCCCTGTTTGGGAGATGCCACCTCACCTCTGCCCTGCCTGCCTGTGTCAGACCCTGCACAGACCCCACCCTGCGTCAGATCAGATCCCCCCAGCGTGTGGCAGAATCCCATTACGACCGGTGGAAGAGCCTCGCCTCAGCCTGTGACAGGCAGAACCCCCGCTCCGAGATACTCACAGAGGAGTGGAACCCCCTAGCCTGTGCCCTTTCCCCTGGATCTCCTTGGATCATCTCAGCCACTCAGAATGCATGGCAGTGGTCCAGAAAAGCAATCCCAGCTGGGCGCTTTGAGACATCTCCTTAACTTCACCCATCCACTTCTTTGCTTGCTTGCTTGCTTGCTTTTTTCACAACTCCCGGTTAGAAAGTTTATTGCACAAAAACTCTGTTGCAGTCATAAAGGGAAATTCTAAAAGATAAAACTGCTCCCTTGATGTGAACCTAAGTGTTTTCCAGAATAAGTGTCTCCGGCGTGTCCTGAAAGTCAGCCCAACTTTGGTTATCTGCTTAAAACCCTGGTTCCTTTCACAGGCAGCTTCCTCAAATGCCTGACGGGTCTTGGCTCTGGCAAGATCTTCCTTATCAGTCCCAGTGAAGATTTTAGTGACAGGCCCGGGGGTGGTGCCTGAGAAGCCACTGGAACCCAGAAAAGAGTCCTTCTGTCCTTGGCCCACCTTCCTTCCTCACCCACCCTGAGAGGCTGGGCTAAGAATAGAGCAGGAGAGTGGTAGTGGCCGCAAGTCTCTGTCCTGGGTTTAGGTCAGCCGCCCTTTGTAAGCACCGGGAGGCGGACAAGGCAGCTGCTGCTTCCTCTGGCCTAGGTGAGCTGGGAGCCAAGTGGCCTGGCTGACAACACACCCCTGTTGTTTGGAGGTAGTCATGGATCCTGGAGTTTTGTTCCAAGCCTCTATGCTGATTAATGAGAGAGAACTAGTGAATCCTGGGATATAGAAGGGATCTTAAAAATCATTTGTTCCTCCCAGCTGTCTAATAGCTGAAGAAACTGAGGGTTGGAGAGGTAGGAGGTATAATAAGTGAGTGTCAAAATCTGAACCCGTGTCTTTGGCTTAAAGTAAAGCTCATTGTTTTAAGACTGTTTCTGCCATTAGGAAAGAACCAGGCTGGGTGTAGTGGCTCATACCTGTAATCCCAGCACTTTGGGAGGTTGAGGCAGGATAATTGCTTGAGGCCTAGAGTTCAAGACCAGTATGGACAACATAGCAAGGCCCCAGCTCCACAAAAATAATAATTTTAAAAAAATTAGCCAGGCCGTTGGCACACACCTGTAGTCCCAGCTATTTGTGAGACCGAGGCAGGAGGATTGCTTGGGCCCAGGAGTTTGAGGCTACAGTGAGGTGTGATTGTGCCACTGCATGCAAGCCTGGGCGACAGAGTGAGACCCTGTCTAAAAAATAGAAATAAAAAATAAAAAACCACATATGGTATGGGAGAAACAGCATGAGCTTGGGGGCTGTCTAAACCGTGGTTTAATCTGTGCATGCTGGTTCTGTGAGTGTGACCCTGGCAAGGTACTGAACTTCCTGAACCTTGGATTTCTTGTCTATAAAATGGAACAATGGCACCTTCCTCCCAGGGTAAATGTGAGTGCTCTATGGGAAAGTGAATGTGTGTGAAAGCTCCTGGCATTAGATGCTCAATTATTATTATATATTTTTATTATTTTCCTAAGTAAATAACATAGTGCTTGACATCACAGATCCTGGATTTGAATCCGGCTCCTCCACTTTCGGCCTCCACTTTGGGTGGAGCACTTCCCTCTGTCTCAGTTTTCTTCTCTGTTAAAGGCAGATAATAACAGTACTTAACTCATAGAGTTGTGAATGGATTACCTGGTTAATACATTTAAAGTACTTACACAGGGGTAGGGTAGGGGAGGAGGGGAGGGCTGGGCATGGTGGCTCATGCCTGTAATCCCAGCACTTTGGGAGGCCGAAGTGGCCGGATCATTTGAGGCCAGGAGTTCGAGACCAGCCTGGCTAACATGGTGAAACCCTATCTCTACTAAAAATACAAAAATTAGCCAGGTGGGGTGATACGCACCTGTAATCCCAGCTACTCGGGAGGCTGAGGCAGGAGGATTGCTTGAACCTGGGAGGCAGAGGTTGCAGTGAGCCGAGATTGTGCCACTGCACTCCAGCCTGAGTGACAGAGCGAGACTCTGTCTCAAAAAATAAATAAATAAATAAATAAATAAATAAATAAATAAATAAATAAATGAAGTACTTAGTAAGTGAAGTATATGGTAAGTACTTAAAGCATGATAGTTGCTATGATCTGTAGCTTTGATCGGTTTTCTCATCTTCCCTCCCCTGGCAGTCTAGAGACCTGAGTCCTGACATGGTGTCCTCTCCGCCGTGTTCCCTCTCTTCACTTCCACTTTCCTCCTCTGTCAGGTATTTTGTCAAAATGGCCTGGGCCTGGACGTTCTGTCTCCTCCTGCCTTTCATTGCCCTCACCAACTACCATCTGACCGGCAAGGCTGGCCTGGTCCTGCGGCGGCTGAGCACCCTGCTTGTGGGCACGGCCATCTGGTACATCTGCACCTCCATCTTCTCCAACATCGAACACTACACGGGCAGCTGCTACCAGTCCCCGGCCCTGGAGGGGGTCAGAAAGGAACACCAGAGCAAGCAGCAGTGCCACCAGGAAGGGGGCTTTTGGCATGGCTTTGACATCTCAGGTCACTCCTTCCTGCTGACCTTCTGCGCCCTCATGATTGTTGAAGAGATGTCCGTGCTGCATGAGGTGAAGACGGACCGAAGCCACTGCCTCCACACCGCCATCACCACCCTGGTTGTGGCCCTGGGCATTCTGACTTTCATCTGGGTGTTGATGTTTCTGTGCACAGCTGTTTATTTCCACAACTTGTCCCAGAAGGTGTCTGGCACCTTGTTCGGTTTGCTGGGCTGGTACGGGACATACGGGTTTTGGTATCCAAAAGCCTTTTCCCCAGGACTTCCTCCCCAGAGCTGTAGTTTGAATTTGAAGCAAGATAGTTACAAGAAATAAAAGAGTAACAGGGTGGGGACAGAAGGACAATGGCTAATCGATTTTTCAAATATATATTTTGCTTAGTTATTTGGCTAAATTATTGATCCTACTTCAGAGGGAAAGTGTACCAGGCAGTTTTGGTGGGTAGTGCTGAAGTCTGGGGAGTGAGTTTAGTCCTCAGACTATTCTTGGCAACATCACCAGTGTTGCAAGCACCACCATTCCCAGTTAGGCACTTTTTGTCCCTGGTAACACTCTTTATCTGGAACACTCCTTTTGTCCTTGGAGTGGGGAACTAAGGCTCAGCAAAACGGCAGAATCAGGAAAACCTCTATGGTGTGGCTCAAGGGGAGCCCAGAGCCTTGGGACTCCTTTGCTGCCTTCTCCCTGGTTCTGGTAGTCTTTAGATTTTCATGGCTCTTACTGCTGTTACTTAACAGTATTTTCCGGCCGGGCATGGTGGCTCACACCTGTAATCCCTGCACTTTAGGAGGCTGAGGCAGGTGGATCATCTGAGATCAGGAGTTCGAGACCAGCCTGGCCAACATGGCGAACCTCATTTCTTCTAAAAATACAAAAATTAGCTGGGTGTGGTGGCAGGCGCTGGTAGTCCCAGCTACTCAGGAGGCTGAGATAGGAGAATTGCTTGGACCTAGAAGATGGAGGTTGCAGTGAGCCGAGATTGCACCACTGCATTCCAGCCTGGGTTACAGAAAAAACAAAACAAAACAGTATTTCCCACTGGTCAATTTTGCATAGGCATCTGTTTAAGGCAGGGTTCTTTTTTTTTTTTTTTGAGACGGAGTTTCGCTCTTGTTGCCTAGGCTGGAGTGCAATGGCGCGATCTTGGCTCACCGCAACCTCTGCATCCCAGGTTCAAATGATTCTCCTGCCTCAGCCTCCCGAGTAGCTGGGATTACAGGCATGCGCCACCATGCCCGGCTAATTTTGTATTTTTCGTAGAGACAGGGTTTCTCCATGTTGGTCAGGCTGGTCTCAAACTCCAGACCTCAGGCGATCCGCCTGCCTCGGCCTCCCAAAGTGCTGGGATTACAGGCGTGAGCCACTGCGCCCAGCTCAGGCAGCGTTCTTTATAACAACACCCTGGTGCCTGAAGGACATTCTCTGGTTGTAATATTTGTTTCATCCATGAAATGTTTATGACTTGTGATTAGCCACCAAAACTGGCCCTTTTAGATGCAGTGCCTCTCCAACCAAGTATTGGATGATTTGTATGTAGTGGGATATGATCATTTTCTGTCCATGTTTCAATTACTATATGCTGGTTTTTTGGAGCAATAAGATTACTTTTTTTCTGTTTTATTTTGAGCGAATCTTTTAGTTTTTGATAAGAACTATGGCATTTGTTCTCTGTTGATAAAACTCCTGAAAATAACTCACAACACCAGTGCTACACTCTGGCACATGTAGGTTGTTTTGAGGGTTGGTTGGTTGGTTGGTTGGTTGGTTGGTTGGTTGGTTGGTTTAGAACACTAATGTGGTTGTTATAAACTAAACGCTGAGATTATGATCTTAAATTCCACCTCATGGGGCTGTTTTCTCTGTTAGCAGTGAAACCTGGGCCGGGTGTACTGGCTTACACCTGGAATCCTGGCACTTTGGGAGGCTGAGGTAGGAGGATTACTGGAGCCCAGGAGTTTGAGACCAGCCTAGGCAACATAGTGAGAACCCCGTTTCTGTAAATAAATAAGATAATCAAACCAGAAAGCAGGCATTTTAGTAACAACCTGATGAATTGTAAGGTGAATCAGGGTAATTTTGCAGAATGCGTTCTTTCACCGAAACTTCCCTGACCATGTATCAGTGGTATAGGCCGAACAGTGTGCTTCAGGGTCGTCTGCTGAGTACATTGATCACTCTGCTGTGGCCCAGGGCATCTGTACCTTTTGGACAAGATTATGATAATTCAGAAGTGAAGTAAAATGCCTCCCTCTGATGGCAGAAAGCCAACCTGTTTGCAAAATCACCCTTATTAAAGGGTGGCATGGCTGTGGCTCCTCCCTCCTGTTACCTGCATCACCAACTGAATTAAACCAAACCATGCCTGGGCCTGTTGAACTGGTCTTGAAATCAGTTTCCTTTTTCTCTTCCCTTTGCAGCACTTTTCAGTTTCCAGCTTTGTCATTCTGTGGCCTTTGCTGTGACAATGCTGGGAAGGGTTAGAAATCCTGTCATCTCCATCCACAAAGGCACAGTTCCACGCCCTGTGATAAGATGTCCCCTCTTCTCTCCCAGACTGTCTCCTTAAGCCTTTCAAACTGAGCCCCTTGCTGTTGGGGTAATCACCCTTAAAGCCGCCTTGATGCCCCTCTCTCCAGTCAAGCCTCATAGTAGCATTAACTGAGAAGCACTACACCTGACTGGCTTCACGCACGCTTAGGTGGTTGAGGGTGAATCTTCAGCGTAAAATCTTTTACTATAAAGATATATTTTAAATATTTCATATCCCATCAAGTTGCAGGTTAACTTTATCGGTCACAATGAGTCATGATTTGTTGCACCCAAAAGGAGCAGAAACACAGGTGATGAGCTATGGGAGGTGTCACCATGGTGCTTTGGAGGTGTTGGCAAGATGTGACCCTTGTTGCGTACACCCATAAGCCAGTGGTGGGAGTGGCCGTGGAGTAGATGGCAGGGGCTTCTTGAAGGGATTGAAAGCTCTCCTAGGCCGGGCACGGTGGCTCACACCTGTCATCCCAGCACTTTGGGAGGCCGAGATGGGAGGATCACTTGAGGCCAGGCCAGCCTGGCCAACATGGTGAAACCCTGTCTCGACTAAAAATACAAAAATTAGTCAGGTGTGGTGGTACACGCCTGTAATCCCAGCTACTCGGGAAGCTGGGGCAGGAGTATTGCTTGAACCCAGGAGGCAGAGGTTGCAGTGAGCTAGGATCACACCACTGCACTCCAGCCTGAGTGACAGAGTGAGACTCCATCTCAAAAAAAAAAAAAAAAAAAAAAAAAAGCCTCTGCTAAGTGTTGTGTTCAGCACTAAAAGGGAACAGGCACAGGGTGACCCCAGAAATTCATCTGTGACACTTAAATCTCCAGATATTTATCCCATGTGGGTCTGATTCAGGCTCAGCACTAAATTAATTCTATGTGGAAAGTGTCCATTGCAGAGCCTTCTGTGTCGATGAGGCTTCCGCCACTTGTCCATGCTTGGGCCCCTTGCCTTTTCCTTGGGAGCATGCTTTCTGTTCCTATGTGAGACATTTCAACTGTAAGTGAAATGATTTGGGCTCAAGCAAACATGAGATGTGGGTTCATATCTTGGCAGTATTCCCGATAGCTGTGTGATCATGGCAAACCTTGTTTCCATTGTCTGTCAGGTGGAGACGATGAAGGGAAATGGGGCATGTAAAGTGCGCAGCGTCTGTGCTTAGCAGGCCATAGTCTCCCTGCCTCCTTTTTCTTGAGTAAGCCTTTAGAACTTTCTCACTCCTTTAGAGAAGGCAGAGAAACGAATATATTTTGGGTGCCATTTGGAGTCTGGGTCTTTTGTTTAAACTGTATTGTGTTGAAAAGTGTCTGTCACCCCCAGGCTCTGGGGGCATCTGTGATCATAGAATACTGCCACGCTTATTTTGCCTCTGTATGTTGAGATTAATTCACTGACGCCTCATTTTCCACGTGCATCTGTCATAGTCTGGGTACCAGACTGTATTTAGAGAATGACTTTTGCCACTGTTATATACACACAGATCGTGTGTGTAAACAAGCAAATGAAAGTAAACTGAGATAATGAAATCCCACATTTCAGCGTTGTGTGTGTTCTTTTCTAATATTCTTTTTTTTTTTTTTTTTTTTTTTTTGAGACGGAGTCTCGCTCTGTCACCCAGACTGGAGTGCAGTGGCCGGATCTCAGCTCACTGCAAGCTCTGCCTCCCGGGTTCACGCCATTCTCCTGCCTCAGCCTCCCAAGTAGCTGGGACTACAGGCGCCCACCACCATACCCGGCTAATTTTTTGTGTTTTTAGTAGAGACGGGGTTTCACCGTGTTAGCCAGGATGGTCTCGATCTCCTGACCTCGTGATCCACCCGCCTCCGCCTCCCAAAGTGCTGGGATTACAGGCGTGAGCCACCGCGCCCGGCCTCTAATATTCTTAAGGAAGTACAGAGCCCAGTAAACCTCAGCCCACTTGGTGAAAGTAGGTAATTCTTTCTCAATTTAACTTGTCATATACAGGTTATTTTATGGCTAGAGTTGCTCCTGTTTTTCCCCCAGGTCTTGTAACATAAATGCGTGTTCAGGCCGGGCGCGGTGGCTCAAGCCTGTAATCCCAGCACTTTGGGAGGCCGAGGTGGGCGGATCACGAGGTCAGGAGATCAAGACCATCCTGGCTAACACGGTGAAACCCCATCTCTACTAAAAATGCAAAAAATTAGCCGGGTGTGGCGGCCGGCGCCTGTAGTCCCAGCTACTCGGGAGGCTGAGGCAGCAGAATGGCGTAAACCCGGGAGGCGGAGCTCGCAGTGAGCCGAGACCGCACCACTGCACTCCAGCCTGGGCAACTGAGCGAGACTCCGTCTCAAAAAAAAAAAAAAAAAAGCGTGTTCAGTCATGTATTTCTTAGCTTGACTTACTCCTTCCCTCTGTGCCACTTTCGTGTCTTACAGTCCTGAGGCCTGGATCAGCCAGACTTGGGAGCAGTCCTCTTGGTAAAAGGCGAAGTAGGCCTCACAGAAGCAACACTGAAGAGCACTTTCAAAGTTTACTCAGATGAGGTCACCTTAGCAAGTGCTTTGTAGCCCTGGAGGCCTGTTCACATGTGAGAGCTTCTTGTGCCTTTTAGTGCCCACTCGTTTGTCAGCCTGACCTGCTTGGCACGTCCAGGAAGTGTCTGTCGAAAGCTCCGTGGCTCCAGGATTAGAATCTCCTCCCGTTGCAGAACTTCCCTGTTCAGATTCCTTCGGCAGCAACAAACCCTCCTTGGGCTCCCACCGTGAGCTGGGAGCTGGGGTGGAATGATAAACTCCCCTCCTCATGGAGGTTATGGTTCAAAGTCCATCCTTTTGTAGCTTAAGCTGTGTGCTGGGATTGCAAAGTTGAATTTGGTCCATCTGTGCCTTGGAAGAGTTTTCCCTCTCGTGGAGAAGAACCAGTCCCGCCGTAAAGTGTTCTGAGTGTCGGGGCAAGGTCAGGGCCAAGAACATAGAGCAGGGAACAACCAGAGGCCCTGGAGAGTCAGGGAATATTTTCACAGAAGGCCGCAATTCTTTGGGTTTTAATGGATGAGGAGGAGTTCTAGCAGTTAGGCAGAGAAAGGAATCCACGGCAGTGGGGACAGCAAACACAAAGGCACATAGATATGTTACCATGATTTTTATGCGGACATCCATTTTCAAGAAGCCTCACTTTCCTGTCATTTTTAAAAGCAGCTGAGATTGGAAGAAAGGAAGCCTTAAAGGACTGTGAGTGGAGATCATAGATACTCCCTGCTATAACATAAAGAGCACTCAGTGCTGTGGTTTGAATGTATTTTCCAAAGTTCATGTCTTGGAAACTTAATCCCCAATGCAACAGCATTGAGAGGTGGAACCATTAAGAGGTAATCAGGTTATGAGGCCTCTGGCCTCATGAATGGATTAATGCCATTACTTGGAGAGTGGGTTTGTTACCATGAGAGGAGCATCCTTATAAAGGATGAGTTTGTCCCCCTAGCCCCCAAAATCTTTAACCCTTTTGCCTTCCACTATGGGATGATGTAGCAAGAAGGCCCTAGCAAGATGCCAGCCCTTTGATCTTGGACTTCCCAGCCTCCAGAACTGTAAGAAATAAGTCACTGTTCTTTATAAGTCACCCAGTCTATGGTCTTCTGCTATAGCAGCACAAAATGGACTAAGATGCTCAGCTAGAAGTTAGAGCATCTGGCTTTGAGCTGGCTTTGAACTGGGTTCTGCTGCTGGTTTTTCCACTCATTTGTGTGACCTTGAACTAGTCACTCAATGTCTCTGGGTTTCAATTTCCTCCTATAATAAACGATGGGGGTGGACTGTATAATCTCACCAAGTCTTCGAATCTTTTCTACTCTGTTTCTCTGTTCTGCTTGATGAAAAGTTCTTCCCAAGCTGACTATGGCTTTTATTTTTGGAAACAACATAAAAAGAAACTCCCACTCACAGCTGATGTGGCAGCTGGTTTCCTGGTGAGTGATGGGGGAGCAGACCTCTGGGTGCACTTTGTTGCAGCCCTGCCTCCTTTTTTTCCACATCAACATACAAATGTAGTTCAGGACTGGTTGCACGTGTTCACATAGGTTTACTGGACATGGGGAGCTGGACCTAGTTCCCAGAGGAATAAACTGCAGAGGTCTTATTTATTTATTTATTTGTAATATTTATTTATTTATTTGTAATATTTATTTATTTATTTGTAATATTTATTTATTTATTTATTTATTTATTTATTTATTTATTTGAGACAGAGTCTTGTCTTACCCAGGCTGGAGTGCAGTGGTGCCACCTCAGCTCACTGCAACCTCTGCCTTCTGGCTTCAAGGAATGCTCGTGCCTCAGCCTCCCAAGTAGCTGGGATTACAGGCAGGCACCACCATGCCCGGCTAATTTTTGTATTTGTAGTAGAGACGGGGTTTCACCATATTGGCCAGGCTGGTCTCGAACTCCTGACCTCAGGTGATCCACCCGCCTCAGCCTCCCAAAGTGCTGGGATTACAGGAGTGAGCTACCGTGACTGGCCAGGTCTTTTAAAAAGTCTCCAAAATAAAAATATTTTTGATAACTGTCAGGAAGGTAGGTTCTGTTAGGAGAAATTCTTTACAGTTTAAACACCTTTAGAAACTGTCCCAGAAACCTTGAATACAGTCTCTGGGGAATTTTAAAGTTGAACACACACAGAGTACAGAAAACAAGTATTCTCATACTTTAAAAGGGGAGGTAAGTTGGTCCCACCTGTTTAGATGGCGACCTAGTAGTAGGCTGGGTGCGGTGCCTCACGTCTGTAATCCCAGCACTTTGGGAGATCAAGGCCAGTGGATCGCTTGAGGACAGGAGTTTGAGACCAGCCTGGCCAGTATGGTGAAACTTCGTCTCTACTAAAAATACAAAAAATATCCGGGCGTGGTGGTGCGCATCTGTAATCCCAGCTACTTGGGAGGCTGAGGCAGGAGAATTGCTTTAACCCGGGAGGCAGAGGTTGCAATGAGCCGAGATCATGCCACTGCACTCCAGCCTGGGCGATAGAGTGAGACTCCTTCTCAAAAAACAAAATAAAACAAAACACACTTAAAATATGTAGACCCAGTGATTTCAATCTAGGGATGTGGGCTTCAGAAATGCTTCAAGAAGTGAGCAAAGCTAAGGACAAAGGTTTTATTACAGCTGGCTGTAAGAGTGAAAGATTATCAAGAACCTAAATGCCAATCAGTTAGATAAATTATAGCAACTCCATTTTAGTGATAAATGTAGTCACTGCAAAGAATAAGTGATCTTACCATCACAAGGAAGGTGAAGAGGAATAAAAAGAGTAAGTGGTGGCCGGGCGCGGTGGCTCAAGCCTGTAGTCCCAGCACTTTGGGAGGCCAAGACAGGCGGATCACGAGATCAGGAGATCGAGACCATCCTGGCTAACACAGTGAAACCCCGTCTCTACTAAAAGATACAAAAAACTAGCCAGGCGAGGTGGCGGACGCCTGTAGTCCCAGCTACTCGGGAGGCTGAGGCAGGAGAATGGTGTAAACCCAGGAGGCGGAGCTTGCAGTGAGCTGAGATCCGGCCACTGCACTCTAGCCTGGGCGACAGGGCGAGACTCCGTCTCAAAAAAAAAAAAAAAGAGTAAGTGGTATATGTCTAGTGTAGAACCTGGAGGCAGAAAGCCCTGGGCTCATATTGACTAGAACTCACAGCCGTGTGTCCTCGACCAAGTCAGTGTCTCTGAGCGTCAGTTTCTGAAGCATGTGGTGGGGTTAATAGTGCCTCAACTTACTCAGCTTTCACTGCCCCAACAGCTGAGGAGCACCAGGTGTACCAGGCTCAGTGCTAGGCACAGGGGATACACCATTAACTCAGAGAAATACAGACCTGCCCTCAGTAGGTCTACAGTCTAACTGGGCATAGACAGTGAAAGGAGAGACCCCAAAGTGTGCTGAGGGTCAAAAGCAGGTGTTTCCCTAATCTACCCTGACACTGTTACCAGCTCAGGCAGAGATGGTTTATATAAAGCATTTAGACAAGCAAAGGAATGGCGGGATTAACATGGACTGCGTTCGTTTAAATCCTGACTCTGCCACACTCTGGCTGTTTCTTAACAAGTTCCTTGACCTCCCTGGGCCACAGTTTCCTCATCTGTAAAATGGGTGTTAGAACTTAAAGGGTTGTGAGAACTAAATGAATTAACACTTATACTCAGAACAGGAACTAGTGAGGCCAGGCATGGTGGCTCACGCCTGTAATCCCAGCACTTTTGGAGGCCAAGGTGAGTGGATCATTTGAGGTCAGGAGTTCGAGACCAGCCTGGCTAACATGGGGGAAACCCCATTTTTACTAAAAATAAAAAAAAAAAAAAATAGCCGGGCGTGGTGGTGGGTGCCTTTAGTCCCAGCTACTCAGGAGGCTGAGGGACGAGAATCACTTGAACCCAGGAGGCAGAGGTTACATTGAGCCGAGATTGCACCACTGCACTCCAGCCTGGGCAACAGGGTGAGACTTGGTCTCAATAAATAAATAAATAAATAAAATAAAAAGAACAGGAACTAACGCATGGGAGGTACTAGATAAATGTCTTTCAAGTGCTCAGTAAGTCTCTGATGTGCCACCAGAACCATAACTTACTTTAAAATCAGGGGGGAAAACCCATGCATATGACTTTTAAATTTTAAAGACTCATGGGTAGTCAAAATGTACTGTCAGGGTCGGCTCAGTGGCTCATGCCTGTAATCCCAGCACTTTGGGAGGCCAAGGAGGGTGGATCGCTTGAGCTCAGGAGTTTGAGACCAACCTGAGCAACATGGCAAAACCCTGTCTCTACTAAAAATACAAAAAAAATTAGCCAGACATGGTTGTATGCACCTGTAGTCCCAGTTAACTTGGGAGACCGCGGTGGGAAGATGGCTTGAGCCCAGGGAGTGGAGGTTGCAAGGAGCCAAGACTGCGCCACTGCACTCCAGCCTGGGTGACAGAGCGAGACCCTGTCTCAAAAAAAGAAAAAAGTGTAGTCAGTGAATGGCCAGGTTCCAGTGCTCCAGCATGGGAATGGAGTTTCTGAGACTCTGCAGTCTGGTTTCGGGGTTCACTAGGGGATGACGGAGAATAAGAACTGTTTTTCAGGAGAGCTGTAAAAGGAAAGAGCACATTGTGTCTGTGGTGTCCTTTTGGCTTAAGTAGGTCCCCATCTTGTTTGAGGTGCTATCTGCCCAAAGGTGAGCTAAGAGCTGCCTGGCATTGGTTCCTGGGCTGGTTAGTTTTGGGGACCAGGCTGGGGACCTTCTCACTGAGCCCTGCCACTTGCCATGTCTTCTCTGTCAGGGTGTGGCTGCCCAGGGCATGTGCATCTGGGGTGTGGGAGTGCCTAGGAGGTAGGTGGGTGGGAGCCTGGGAGCCACCTCTAGTTAGTCTCTTAATTTCTAAAGATATTGGGGGCTGAGTGCAGTGGCTCACACCTGTAATCCCAGCACTTTGGGAGGCCGAGGTGGGTAGATCACTTGAGGTCACGAGTTCGAGACCAGCCTGGCCAACATGGTGAAACCCCGTCTCTACTGAAAATACAAAAATTAGCCAGGCACAGTGGCACATGCTTGTAATCCCGGCTACTCAGGAGGCTGAGGCAGGAGAATCGCTTGAATCCTGGAGGTGGAGGTTGCAGTAGCCTGAGATGGCGCCACTGCACTGTAGCCTGGGCGACAGAGTGAGACTCCATCTCAAAAACAAAAACAAAAACAAAAAAAAAAAGAAAAAGTTATTGGGGCCCTGCCCTAACAAGCTGCTGTTGCTAATTTCCCACCCTCCACTCCTCTCAACCCTTCCTGCCTTCTGCTTGCATTTCCTGATCATGCTCCATCTGTCAGGCACCCGCTGTGCTGCTGGGAGTGATGTGGAGTGAATGGATGGGGACATAAGTGGACTCTCATCTGGAGTTATTAGAAGCACTCGACCTGGAGCCAAGCGGACCACCTTCCAGTTCTGCCAATCAGCTCCTCAGCTGTGTGATCTTGGGCAAATCACTTAGTTTTTCTGAGCTGGTTACTCAACTACGAAGTGAGGACAATACTTTCTGCTGCACTAGGCTTTAATTGTCTTTTTTTTTTGACAGAGTTTTTTTTTTGTAAATTTCAGAGTGCAATAGTTAGTAGTCAATGAATGGAAGCTATTATCATCAGCTCCATTTCAGAGATGAGAAAACTAAGGCCTTTGGGTAATGTAGGTTGCTAGAAAGGAACCAAACAGGTCTTTGGAGATAGGCTGATGTGATCTGGGCAATTGAGTCTGTGACTTTGGCAGTGAGGAACCAACGAGCTAAAGAAAATATGCCCTTTAGAAGCCCCTACTGCCCTCCCCAGCAGGAATCCTGTAATAACGGAGAGACCTTTCTTAACAGTCTAAACTTTGGGGACACCTGCTACCACAGTCCTGGCAGTGTTGTCCATCTTCATGACTACTGAACTCTGATAGCCCCCATCCTCTTCATTTCTGAAGCACCTGATGGCAACTCATAGAAGACTAGGCAGCTGACGGATTTCTGAGTAAATGCCTGTGTATTGACATTTCCTGTCTCCCACTTGATTTTCTCCATCATGTTCTGAGAGACGGAATGGGACCAGGAGCCAGGCATGGTGGTGCACGCCTGTAGTTCCAGCAACTCAGGAGGCTGAGGTGGGAGGATCACTTGAGCCCATGAGTTTGAGGCTGCAGTTAGCTATGATCTCACCACTGCACTGTAGCCTGGGTAACAACAGAGTCAGACTCTGTCTCTCAAAAATAAAAATAAAAATAATGGGACCAGGGAAAGGACTCATGGAGCTCTGTCCCTCTTACAGTGAGATCCTGACCAAACCAGACATCACCCCATGCAGGGCCTTGGTGTCCCATATGAAGAACAGGTGGGTGAGGGGTTTCTAATGTCTTCCAGCCCATACTGAGTCTGCCATTTTCTCTCTTTCTCTCTTTCTCTCTCTCTCTTTTTCTTTCTTTCTTTCTTTCTTTCTTTCTTTCTTTCTTTCTTTCTTTCTTTCTTTCTTTCTTTCTTTCTTTCTTTCTTTCTTCTCTTTCTTTCTCTCTTTTTATTTCTCTCTCTCTCTTTCTCTTTCTTTCTCTCCTTCTTTCCTTCCTCCCTCCCTCCCTCCTTCCTTCCTTCCTTCCTCCCCCTTCCCTCCTTCCTTCCTTCCTCCCTCCCTTCTGTCTCTCTCTGTTCCTTCCTTTCTCCCTTCCTTCATCTTTCTTTCTTTCTTTCTTTCTCTCTCTCTTTCTTTCTTTCTTTCTCTTTCTTTCTTTCTTTCATTCTTTCTCTCTCTCTCTCTCTCTTTCTTGCTTTCTCTTTCTCTCTTTCTCTCTCTCTCTCTCTTTCTCTCTTTCTCTCTCTTTTAGACGGAATCTCGCTCTTGTTGCCCAGGCTGGAGTGCCCTGGTGCAATCTCGGCTCACTGCAACCTCCGCCTCCCGGTTCAAGCAATTCTCCTGCCTCAGCCTCCCCCTAGTAGCTGGGATTACAGGCACGCACCACCATGCCTGGCTAACTTTTGCATTTTTAGTAGAGACAGGGTTTTACTATGTTGGCCAGGTTGGTCTCAAACTCCTGACCTCAGATGATCCACCCACATTGGCTTCCAAAAGTGTTGGGATTACAGGCATGAGCCACCACACCCAGCCAGAGTCTACCATTTTCTCCAGCAGTCTACCTGATCTTCTTCTCATTCACAGTTATTCCTTATGCTAGAGGCTGCTAGCTGTCCACGAAAATCTGTTCTCTTCTTCCTTAGCAATAGACTACCCAGTCAGAGAATACGTTTCCCAGCCTCCTTTGCAGCTGGGTGAGGCCCTCCATTCTTACCATTGGAATGTAAGCAGAAGTGATATGTTACTCTTTCTCTTCATGCAGATATCCTTAGAAAAGCTACAGCGTATTGGCTATTTAATGGAGAAAACTCAGTTGGGCAACAGTCTTTCCACAGGTTCTAGGAAGAGTTGCCAGCTCTTCTAACAACTGAAGACCCTCCCTGTCTCCAAACCGAGATGGGAGTTTCTCTGTCTTTGCTGTGGGCAGTCATCTCCAAATCTCAGCAGGACCAAACCAACCTCCCCTTCTTCCTGCTGATCAGTATTTCACTTATTGTTCTGGCCAAAATTGCTTTCCATCCTGCTTCCAGAGTTCCTCTTACCTTCAAGCAATATTGCTCTCTTCAGCCCCAAAGCTGGAGGCTCCCTGGGGTTGGGGACTGGGTCCTATTTAATGACTGGCCCAGGGTAGGTGCTTCAGGAGTGTTTGTGAATGGATTCTCCTCCTCGTCCTCCTGCTAGGGATCCCAAGCCCAGGGCAAGGCTAATCTGCTTCTGCTCCAGCAGACAGAAGAGGCTGACTCGAAGCATCCTCCCAGCTCTAATCCTTGACCTCCCCCCAAATAGGCATCTCTGCTTTCTCCCTGGAAGTGAAATGGTCAAAACACCTGTCAGAGAGTCAAGAGAGCTGTACTCAGATCTGATTCTACCCTGACTTTGTGAGCAACCTTGGGTGAGCTATTTAATCTCTCTGAGCCTCAACTTCTTCATCTGAACGAGGAGTATGTGTAACACTCTGCGCCCTTTCCACACCTTAGGGTGGTCTTCAGAGTCAAATGTTTGTGACAGTGCTTGAAAGCACCACAATAATCGCTTTAGGATGGTTTCCTCAGAAACAGACTCTGAGATGAGATTTACATTTAGAAGGTTTCTTGGGAAGTGCTCTTGGAAACGTTACCTGCAAGGGAGTGAGACACGCAGGGAAGGGCAGAGAGAGAAGTTGAACTATGACTCAGTTGTTCCAGAACCTTAGCCGATCCTGTGGAGAGTCGTGGGTCTGGGATGGCCCTTCAGAGATGTCCTAAATTGAAGTAAGAAGGGTCAGACCTTTCTATCTCTGTACCTACCAGTCGTTGGATGTGAGCTACCCTTAGGGAAGTGGAGTAACCTTGAATGAGACAGCTCCCTTCAGCTGAAGCAGTGTCCCAAGAGGGACTCAGCTGTGAGCCATTAATAGCCAATCCTCCCAGTCACTGGGGAAACAAAGGTGGCAGTCCCAGTACCTATTACAACAACAATATTAATAACCCATGCAACTGTAATAATAACTGGAATAGTAACATTCCATTGCAAATGTATAGCACTTGATTAATTTATAAAGTAATGTCAGAATCATTGTCTTCGTTCCTCACCCTAATCTGCTGAGGTAAGTAGGGGATGAATTTTTAACCTTGTATTTAAAAGGTTAAATACAATATCTTGTATTTAACAAGAGGTGAGGGACCTGAAGTTCAGCAAGGTTAGTGTCCTGGGTGATGTCCATTGCCTCTGACCTCCACCCTTCCCCTCCGCATGCTTCTCTGTATCCCCAGGATGAGAAGCCTACCTTGTGCATTTCTCATCCTGCTTTCCTTTGGGCTCTGCCAGTGGAAGACACTGGTGGAGACTGGGAAGTGGAGGAAACGAGGACATTTTTGATTTTTTCTCTGATTCTAGAAATGGGCTCTGACAGTGGCAGTGGGTGACTGAAGGTGACTGTAGATGGTCCTGGGCTCTAACAATATGAAAAGCATTTTAGCAATCAACAGGAGTGGGGGTTTCCAGGTTTTCTTTCAGCAGCAGTGGTGAAGTTCCATGAGCTTCAGTAGCGACAGCAGTGCCCCCAGTCATGCAGTAGCAATGGCAGGCTCATGGGCTCCATTCCATTATTCAGATACAGTCTGGACCCCTGTGGGTGAACTCAGATGAATCTGCCAACCTTGAACCTCCAAATCAACCCGGGCCCTCTTTAACAGTGGAAGCAGCCCTCCCCCTCTTCTGAGAAGATCATTCTCTTGCTTGAAGACTTGTAATGACCTCATCCAAGACAGTTTCCTTGCAAGGGGGTGCCTCATCTCAAAGCCAACTCCAGCACCCTTCACTGCTTCCAGACCCACACATGCCCCAGGAGAGCAAGTTCAGAGTCTGACCCCAAAGAGAGTCTATGACACCAAAGAATAAAAATGCTTTGTTGATGTATATTGACAGAGACCTGGGGGAGTATGTGTGGCAATGGAATATGAAGATGCCAGACCAAGAACAAACCATGTTAGGCTGGGTTAAATTTATGGATATTCATGCATTTTCTGGAGAGTCTAGATTTAATATGTTATCTCAGCATTTGCAAGTGATTCTAATGGTTTCCTGGATTGATTAACTGAAACCTGGACTTAGTGGTGGTCTACATTCATTGAAGTTGAGATGCCAGAATTTCCCTAAGATACTGTTAAGGGAGGAATTCAAAGTTTTAAGGAAATAGAAATGTTGGGATGGATTTACTATGTGTGGTTTTAAAAAATATCATGGGGTAACATCTTTCTTTTTTAATTTTAATTTTAATTTTTTTGAGACAAGGTCTCACTATGTTGCCCAGGCTGGTCTGAAACTCCTGGCCTCAGTTGGTCCTCTCATCTCAGCTTCCAGAGTAGCTAGGATTACAGGCACCCCACCACACCCAGTCGTTATGTATGACTTGATGCTGACCCTATCAGCTACTTTAAGTCCACCTGGAGGGCCCAGAGGACACTCCTTTCACTAAGGCATTGAGCAAGCACTGGCAGAGAAAGCGCTAGTACCATTCAAAAGCCTGGAGTACTTTCCTCTATAGCCAGGTGTGATAGTGGGAAGTGCTGCCACTGAAATGGGCTTCCTGGTTTTGATGAGGTGTGGCAGAGTCTAAGTGGCAGCACTTACTGCCAGAGATGAGTTGGGTGCAAATACTCCACCATGGCAGCAGAGCCATAGCAACCACTGGAATATTTTGACCCACAGGGACTTTTACTGGAGGTAAATTAATCATATTGTCCCTAGAAATCAAACATTTGAGCAGTTTACTAAAGTCTTACTTGCTCTGTATAGTCAGAAAAACTTTGGATCCAGTGAGCAGAGACCTAACTTTAAGTGGAGATACGGTTTGGCTGTGTCCCCACCAAAATCTCATTTTGAATTCCCACGTGTTGTGGGAGGGACCCAGTGGGAGGTAATTCAATCATGGAGGCAGGTCCTTCCCGTGCTGTTCTTGTGATAGTAAGTCTTACAAGATTTGATGGTTTTGAAAAACTGGAGTCTCCCTGCACAAAGCTGTCTGCCTGCTGCCATCCATGTAAGCATGCCATCCATGCTTCTCCTTGCCTTCCACCATGGTTGTGAGGTTTCTCCAGCCACGTGGAACTGTTAGTCCAATTAAACCTCTTTCCTTTGTAAATTGCCCATTTTGGCTATGTCTCTATCAATACTGTGAAAACAGACTAATAAAGTGGTGAAACAGACTCACCATGCACTGGCTACCAACTTGTCTGAATCTGATGGGACAGAACACTCATATTCACAAGTTACATGAAGCAGATTTATTAGTTACAGATAGGCAGCAAAGGACAACAGAAGCCTGGTCCCCCAAGCCTCAGGAATGCCACCCAAGGTGGATAATGTCTTGACTGTGTATGCCTCACTTGCACTGCAGCAGTGGGAACCCGGAAGTAGCTTGGCTTGGGTTTTATGCCCCAGGGCAATGTGATCACTGGGCTAAAGCACTGAAGGGCATCCTGTTCTGGGCGGGCTTTGGGGGGATTGGAACAGAGCCCAGGAAGTTCTGGCTAGTCCCTTCTTATGTGAAGATATTACATTCCAGCACATTCTACTGTTATTTTAGAGAATTGTAAACACGAAAGTGGGGAGAACTGGGTCAGTCCAAGGACACCCAGAGAACTGTCCTGCAGAAGTGACCTGCAGAAGTAATCTCTTACCCAGTTGAGTGTCCTGGGGCCCATGAAATGTAGGGAAGGCTAGATCTCCTTGAGAAAAGTTCCTGTGACTGTCACAAGTATAAACTATCTTCCTTTAAGCTCTTCGGAGAAGCCTGACACTTACCTGGGTGTATCCCAGAGAAAAGGAAGAAATTTCAAGAAAGAGAGAAATACCCAAAGCTTTCAAGGTATATTCTACACTGGCTCTGAGTTGAAGCTACTCCCTGGGGACCTAAAATGCTACTGAAATCAAAAGCAGGGCTTATTTCCAAACTCATTCTATGAGATCAGTATTACCCTCATACCAAAACCGGACAAAGACACATTAAAAAAAAAAAAAAAGAAAGAAAAGAAAACTACAGGTCAGTATCCCTGATGAACATTGATGTAAAAATCCTCAACAAAATACTAGCAAAAAGAATTCAACAACACATTAAAAAGATCATTAATCATGACCAAGTGGGAGTCATCCCAGGGATGCAAGGATGGTTCAGCATATGCAAATCAACCAGTGTGATACATTATATCAATAGAATGAAGGACAAAACCACATGACAATTTCAACTCATTCTGAAAAAGCTTTTGAAAAATTCAACAACCCTTCATGATAAAAAACCTCAAAAAACAGGATAGAAGGAACGAACATATCTCAACGCAATAAAAGCCATGTATGGCAGATGCACAGCCAGTGTCATACTGAATGGGGAAAAACTGAAAGCCTTTAAGATCTAGAACAAGACAAGGGTGCCCACTTTCACCACTGTTATACAACTAGTACTGGAAGTCCTAGCTAGAGCAATTAGACAAAAGAAAGACATAATGAGCATCCAAATTGGAAAGGAAGAAGTCAAATTATCCTTGTTGGCAGATAATATGAGCTTATATTTGGAAAAAACAAAAGACTCCACCAAAAAACTATCACAACTGATAAATTTAGAACTGATAAGTTGCAGGATGCAAAATCAACATACAAAAACCAGTGGCATTTCTGTATGCCAACAGCAAACAATCTGCAAAAGAAATCAAGAAAATAATCTCATTTACAATAGCTACAAGTAAAATAAAATACCTGAAAATTAATTTAACCAAAGAAGTGAAAGATCTCTATAATGAAAACTACAAAACATTGATGTAACAAGTTGAAGAGGACATACTAAAAAAAGGGAAAGATATTCCATGTTCATAGATTGGAAGAATTAATACTGTTTAAATGTCCATACTGCCCAAAGCAATATACAGATTCAATGCAATCCCTATCAAAATACCAATGACTTTCTTCACAGAAATAGAAAAAATAATCCTAAAATTTATATGGAACCACGAAAGATCCAGAATAGCCAAAGCTATCCTGAGCAAACAGAATAAAACTGGAGAAATCACATTACCTGACTTCAAATGATACTGTAACCAAAACAGCATGGTACTGGCATAAAAACAGACAGATAGACCAATGGGAAAGAATAGAGAACCCAGAATTAAATCAGTACATCTACACTGAATTAATTTTCAACAAGGGTGTCAGCACTAAAAGGCCGGGCATGGTAGCTCACGCCTGTAATCTCAAAATTTGGGGAAGCCAAGGCAGGAGGATTGCTTGAGTGTAGGAGTTTGAGACCAGCTGGGGCAACATAGTGAGACCTTGTTTCTACAAACAAAATTTTAAAATAAAAATACTAAAGAGGCCAGGCACAGTGGCTTATGCCTGTAATCCCAGCACTTTGGGAGGACGAGGTGGGGAGATCACTTGAGGTCAGAAGTTTGAGACCAGCCTGGCCAACGTGGTGAAACCTGTCTCTACTAAAAATACAAAAAATTAGCCAGGTGTGGTGGTACATGCCTGTAGTCCCAGCTACTTGGGAGGCTGAGGCAGGAGAATCACTTGAACCTGGGAGGCAGAGTGAGCTGAGATCGTATCACTGCACTCCAGCCTGGGTAACAAAGTGAGACTCCATCTCAAACAAAAAACTAAAGAATATAATTGGATTGTTTGTAAGACAAAGAAAGGATAAATTCTTGAGGTGATAGATACCCCATTTGCCCTGTTATAATTATTATGCATTGTATTCCTGTATCAAAGTGTCTCATGTACCCCATACATACCACAGAAATGTAAAAGTAAATAAATTAACAAATAATTTTTAATGAGGCTTATTGGGATTAGGTGATAAATGGAGTTTTGGTTTGAAACCATCTCATAGTGAGTGGACCAGTGGCTCTGTGAACCCACCTGTGATTTTTACCCCAGGTCCTGAATATGTTGTTGGAACAAAAATTTAACAACTAGCAGAGCCTACACAGGACTCCTTGACCCATGGAATGAGGACTACTTAGGGTAAAAGGGCCAAGAGAAAGCTCCTGGAACTTCACACCACCACCACCTCACACACTAGACTAGTAAACTAAAAGCAATACTGTAAAAGGGGTGGGTCCAGAAGAAGGATAAGGTTTTACTGTGAACCCCCTCAGGTGGTAATTCAAACTGCAGTTTTTTCAGATGTGGTTTCTTTATTAATGCAAATCAACACAGTCTTTAGCACTTTGTATCCAGCTCTTGGTCTAGAAAACATTTATTCTATATATCAAATTAATAAGAATCACCAAAAGTCTTTTTTTTTTTTTTTTTTTTTTTTGTGATGGAGTTTTGCTCTGTCACTGAGGTTGGAGTGCAGTGGTGCAATCTCAGCTCACTGCAACCTCCGCCTCCTGGATTCAAGCAATTTTCCTGTCTCAGCCTCTCGAGTAGCTGGTATTACAGGCACACGCCACCATGCCCAGCTAATTTTTGTATTTTTAGTAGAGATGAGGTTTTATCATATTTGTCAGGCTGGTCTCAAACTCCTGACCTCAGGTGGATCCACCTGCCTCGGCCTCTGAAAGTGCTGGGATGACAGGTGTGAGCCACCGTGCCCAACCTTATTTGCTTTTACTTGACAGGGCAGTAGCATATCACTTTCTTCCACAGGACTATATCAGCTTTTCTTTTTCTGTCATAATCTAGTGTGTAGAGACCTTGATTATCTTGATTATCTATAACAAAACATTGATCTGCTACATTGATGACTCATGCTGTAACTAATGAGCAGGACGCATCAAGTACACCAGATGATTCACTAAGATCCAGGCTCACCAGAGGGTGGTATGTAAACCCCATGAACATTCAGAGTCCTGGAGGCTTGGTAAAGTTTTTAGCAACCCAGGGATCTAGGAAATGTCAGGATATCCCCTCCAAGTGAAAGATAAGTTGCTGCACCTCCTACTAAGACACAACTGGTGGCCCTCTTTGGATTTGGGAGGCAACATACACCCATTTGTTTTTATTTTTGTCTTTGTTTTTGGTGGGAGTGTTACTAAATTGACCAGTCTGGTCTCGAACTCCTGAGCTCGAGTGATCCTCCTGCCTCAGCCTCTCAAGTAGCTGGGATTACAGGCATGTGCCACTGTACCTGGCAGTACATCCATTTGTGTACACTGCTCCAAACCATTTACTGAATAACCCATAAGACTGCCAGTTTTGAATGGATCCCAAAGCAAATTCAGGCTGCCATGTAAGATGTTCTGTGAGTTCAGCCTTATGACCCAGCAGATCCAGTGGTGTTTAAGTCACCTGTGACATAGGCATCCGGTATGGAGCTTCCAGCAAGCACTAATAGGAAAATCTCAGTGCACATCCCTAGGACTTGGAACAAAGTCATGTCATCTTCTGCAAACAATAATGGTCCTCTTGAGAAATAACATCTGGCTTTCTACTGGGCCCTGGTAGAGACTGCACACCTGACCAGGAGACACCAGGTGACTATGCAACCTGATCTCCCCATCATGAACTGGGTATCATCTGATCCATCAAGCCATAAAGCTAGGCATATACAGTAGCATCATTCTACCATCAAGTGAAAGTGACATAGCTCAGACGATGGCATCTATTTCACCACATTGCTGCCTCTCCCTCAGTCAACACCAGAGGCCTTATGGCAAATGCCCTATAATCAGTTGGTGGAGGAAGAAAAAACTCAGGCCTGGCACCACCTGGAAGTGGATAGTTGCAGCACTACAGGAATGCTCCAAAAGACATTGCAGAAGGCAAATCCTCGCAGTGAACAGAATTTCAAGCAGTATGTCTGCTTGTCTGCCCTATCAAGCTAGAGACAGAAGTCCAGGAATACAGATCTGTACATATTCATGGGACGGATGGTTTGGGTGGATGCTCATGAACATGGAAAGAAGATTGGAAGATTGATAATAAGGAGCTCTGTGGGAGAAGGAATGTGGATGGGCCCCTAACAATGGACACAGAATGGGAGGGTATTTGTGTCCTATGCACATGTTCCCCCAAACAGTACCCACTGCAGAGGAAACCATTGTTCAAGAAACCAATGGACAAGATGCCTTGTTCTGTAGCTGTCTGTCATTCTCTTTCCCCAGCCACTCTAGTGCTTGCTCAATAGGCTGATGTACAAAAGGGCCATGGTAATTGAGCTAGAGGTTATAGATGGATACAACAACACGGACTTCCTCTGATTAAGACTGATTTAGTGAATACCACTGCAGAGTGCCCAGTGTGCACAATTCCTAATATGACACCGCTCGCCATAGGAACCAGCTATCTGAGAGCAGATAGGTCACATTGAACCCCTTCCATCACAGAGGAAGCAGCAGTTTGTACTCACTTATTCTCTGTATGCGTTTGACTTCTCCGACCACTATATCCATGGACTTATGAATGCCTTGGTTCCAGTATTGGTATTGCAGATAACATTGCTTCTGACGAAAGAGTTGATATTACCACAAAAGAAATTCAGCAATGTAGTTATACCCATGGGATATTGTGGCCTTACCATGTACTCTCTTATCTAGAAGGAGCTGGTCTTATTGAATACTGAAATGACCTCTTGAAGACTGTTACGGTGACAGCCAGGAGACACTGCAATGTGGAGTGCTGTCCTACAGGATACAGTATGTACTTTGAACCAACCACAGTGCTGTTTCTCCCACTACCAGAGAACACGAGTCGAGTCTAGCAATGCTGAGGTGGAAGAGACTCTCACTATTATACAAATAACCCATTCCTAAAACTGTTGCTTCACATCCCTGAAGCTTCGGATTTTAATTAATAGTTTAGAAATTATAGCTCCTAAGGGAGGAGTCCATCTATTGAGGAATAATTCAGTGGCTCAATTAAGTTAGAAGTTGAGACTGCCACTTGGCCATTTTGAGCTCCTCATACCCTTGAAACTGCAGGCAAAGTGTGTTTCTCTACAGGCTGGGATGATTGAGCTGATTACCAGGGCTAAATTGGGTTACTCCTGCACAACGATAGCATGGAAGAATAGGGGATTGTCTGCGGTGCCACATAATACTTCCACATCCAATAGTAATCGAAGACTGTAGCAATCCAAGGACCACCAGAGTCTGAGTCATGTCACTAGGTAAAATACCCTAACTAACTGAGGTGCTGGCTGAGGGCAAAGAGAACCTAGAATAGCTAGTGAGAAAAGAGAAATTATAAATATCAACACTGTCCTTGGAATCAATTACAGAAATGAGACCTATAGCGGTTCTGAGTATTTTCTTCTTTGCTTGGGGGTGGTGTGTGTGTGTATGTGTATAATTGACTATAGGGAATGCTAGTGATGGTCAAATTTATGTTTTCATCTGTATATTATAGTAGATTGAGGTATGGGTGTGATCTCTAGAGCTAGAGGAGGAATGAGAAGAGAATCCACCATTATCTAGAGCGATGTTACTGACTGATAGGGCTTGTGAGTCTCATTTTTGGAGAGAGGGTTAGCACATTCTCACTGCAGGAGGGCAGTAGATCCTGTGAGGATTGAGTATGTTGTTGTTCTTGAGCAGAAATTGAATGAAGAATGGGGAGGATCTGTGTGAATGCTTGATTTTTTTGTTTCTTTGGTTTTTGAGATGGAGTCTCGCTCTGTCACCAGGTTGGAGTGCAGTGGTGCGATCTCAGCTCACTGCAACCTCCGCCTCCTGGGTTCAAGCGATTCTCGTGCCTCAGCCTCCTGAGTAGCTGGGATTACAGGCACGCGCCACCACACCCAGCTAATTTTTGTATTTTTAGTGGAGACGAGGTTTCACCATGTTGGCCAGGCTGGTCTCAAACTCCTGACCTTGTGATCCGCCCGCCTTAGCCTCCCAAAGTGCTGGGATTACAGGTGTGAGCCACCACACCCGGCCTGTGTGAATGTTTGATTAGCCAAGGGGATGGATGGTGCCAGACAGTGTTCATGGTCTATAAGTTCCACCTTTGCCCTGTCTTGGCCCTGGATGACTAAGCTTTCTTTTTACCTTGATGAAAAAGATGTGCAAATTCTTAATTTTTTTTTTTTGCAAAATAAAGTAAAACTATGCCTTATATTCTATACATTATACTCCTGATTTAATGTTACTTGGGCATTTAAAATACATTTTTCCCTCTGGGAAATTGGGGTGGGGGGCATGTGCCCTGGGTGCCCCCTGAGGTCCATATATAGGTTTATTTTATTTTCTAGAGATGGGGTCTCGCTATGTTGCCCAGGCTTGTCTTGAACTCCTGGCCTGAAGCAATTCTCCCACTTTGGTCTCCCAAAGCACTGGGATTATAGATGTGAGTCACTACACCTGGCCCTTGCACAGGTTAATGAGAGCAAAGGGTTGTAAACATGCCCTGTAACCTGTAAAATGCTGTGCCTAAATGAGCTGGGTTGATGTTAAGGTCAGAGCCCTGGAAAGTCAATCTGGAAGCCAGCCCTAGACACAGCAACTTGAGACTGGGAGTCAACTCTTGCTTGCTCTTGTGAAGAACTGAGACTGAAACCTCACATCTCTCCCCTTCTGGCTCCAGCGCTTGGCAATGAGAACTAGATGGACAACACAGGTTTAGACATGAAAAGCAACTGCTCCTCCTGGATGCTTTATTGGGGCTTTCGGTGGTTTCTGTGCATGAGCGGCAGTGACACCAAGACCCTTTCCCAACATGCAAAAGGCACAGGAAAGTGAGACCCAACCGGGGTGGGTGGCGTGGATGCAGAGACTTCCCCCCTCCCCCCGGCTCCATGGCACGGTGTAGCATGGGGGCAACCCTGGTGGGGGGGGGGTATTGAAGGAGGTGGCTTGGGCAGAGGCTGGAAGGGGGACATAGGTTTGTCCACCTCCAGATCCGCCCCTGCACTTGGGCTGGACTGACCTTCTGAGAGAGGGTCAACGTGGCTTTTACTGAAAGTCCCACCTCACAGGATAGAAAAACTCAAGATAGGAAGAGGATGATGGCTGCTGCCTTCAGAGATTTCTATTAACGCCAAACCCAACACATGGGCCAAATCTGAAGGGCAATGAGAGGGTGTGCTCATGGTGTCCGTCCCCACTGCGGCCTGGTTTTGGAGTGCCACTGCCTTGGCTCAAGCCAGTCCATGTCCAGGAGAAGCGTGAAGCCCCTTCTGATCTTCAGGGACCTCCCATGGGGTCTCCAGTTATCCAGCCCCATTCAGAGGTACCGGTTAGAGGAGTTGAGTCTTGATGTTGGCTTTGTCCTGTGGAAGAGTTCCCTGGGCAAGAGGGAAGGGGAGGCGAGGGGTCAGGCCCTCTGAGTCCCCAGCACATCCCAGAATCTGGGCCCTGGTGGATGAAACATCCTGGGACTCATCTCAGATTCTAACCAGTCCCCACAGTTCCATCTTGAGACCTTGCATCGAAAGAAAAGGCATTCGTGTTTTGTTTCTGGTTTTTGTCTTTCTCTCTCTTGCTTCCTCTCTTTTAGTAGAGCCGTGGCCTTGAGTCACAGCATTGGCAATGTCTACTTCTAAACTATGGAATGTTTTCACACTGACGATATTATTACTCAGAACAAAGGGCGGGGAGGGCTGTCCAAGTGTTCATGAGACAGTGAGTTACTGAGAGCTCACGGGGAATCACACAGCACAGAGACACCGACAGTCAGACACCAAGCCCCAGGCCTGGCCCTAGATGTATTTTTTCTTGAGGTACCAGTAGGCAAAGTAGCCCATCCCGCCCAGGGAGCCCATGAGGAAGGATGCCCCAAAGAAGGATGGGGGTTTCCTCTTGACCAGCCGGAAAGCATTGGGGATGACGGCCGACAGCAGGGTGGTGTGGATGTCACCCAGGACTTTCCGGAAGGCAAAGCGTCTCTGGACCCTCTCAAAGAAGGACTGCAGGTTGGGCCGGCTGCCATCTTCCCAGTATTTCTTGGATAGTCCCAGGAACTTGAGGCGGTGCAGGGTGGCCCCCAGGAGGACATCAGCAAGGGTGAAGGCACAGCCACAGAGCCACAGCTCGCATTTCTGCCCTAGAGTGGAAGAGAGAGGAGGCAAGGGGATCAACCTCCCCTAACACGCACACTCACTTCTCTCCACGAGCTCCTCCGGCTTCTGCACCCCTGCCCCAGTATTTTCTGAGGGTTACTCATTCCTGTACAACTTCAGTGATTTTTGCCATATCCTTATGCTACTTCTATTATTATTTTTTTCTTTAAATTGAATTTTTTTTCTCTTTTCTTTTCTTATCCTCATTTTATAGCTGATACATCGGCTGACTTTTAAAGTGCAAATACGTGGCCAGGTGTGGTGGTTCACACCTGTAATCTCAGCACTTTGGGAGGCCAAGGTGAGCGGATCATTTGAGGTCAGGAGTTCAAGACCAGCCTGGCCACCATGGTGAAACTCCATCTCTACTAAAAATATAAAAATTATCTGGGTGTGGTGGTGCACACCTGTAATCCCAGCTACTCAGGAGGCTGAGGCAGGAGAATTGCTTCAACCTGGGAGATGGAGGTTGCAGTGAGTCAAGACTGTGCCACTGCACTCTAGCCTGGGCGACAGAGTGAGACTCTATCTCAAATAAATAAAGTGCAAATATGTGTCATGAAGCTCCAGACACATATACAACTACCCCTTTGACAGCTCCATTTGGTGTACGCTCTGCATTTCAAACTCAAAATGGAATTCCTGATTGTCGCCCCCAGAGCCACTATGCTCATCCCAATCTCAGTAATGGAACCTCCACCCTTGCGGTTGCTCTGCCCAAAATCCTCAGAGCCACCATGAATTCTCTTTTTTTCCTTCTTTTTTTTTTTTGAAATAGAGTCTTGCTGTGTCACCCAGGCTGGAGTGCAGTGGCACGATCTCAGCTCACTGCAACCTCCACCTGCCAGGTTCAAGCAGTTCTCCTGCTTCAGCCTCCCTAGTAGCTGGGATTACAGACATGCACCACCATGCCCGGCTAATTTTTGTATTTTTAGTAGAGACAGGGTTTCACCATGTTGGCCAGACTGGTTTTGAACTCCTGTCCTCAGGTGATCTGCCCACCTCAGCCTCCCAAAGTGCTGGGATTACAGGCATGAGCCACTGCGCCCGGCCCCACCATGAATTCTCTTTCACCCCCCACATACAATTTGTCAGCAATTTCCAACAGTGTTATCTTCAAAATACATCCAGAATCTGATACCGCCTCTACTTGTACCGTCCTTGTCCAAACAACCATTATCTTCTAAGTTATCATAATGTCCTTTTAAAAGTTCTCCGTTTCTGCCCTTGTCCCCTAGAATCTATTCTTGGCACAGCATCCAAAGGGGTCATGTTAAAATTTAAGTGTCGGATAACGTCACTTCTCCCTTCTCAAACCCCTCTAATGATGATGCACCTGTTGGGGCCAGAGTAAAAGCGGGAATCCTTCCAAGCCCTGTAAGGCCCTGTGTGATCTGGCCACCAGGTACCTTTCAGACCTCAAAGTCTGCTTCTCTCCCACTTCCTCACTCTTCTCCAGCCACATCAGACTCCTGCAGCTCCTCACATCTGGGACATTCCTACCACAGAGCCTTTGCCCTGGCTGTTCCCTCTGCCTCAGTCTTCTCCTGCACAGCCTCAGAGCTCATTTCTCTGCCTCCTTCACATCTTTACTCACATGCCATTTTCTCATGGGCTTCCCAGATCACCAATTTAAAATGGAAGTTTTGGCTGGGTGCCATGGCTCACACCTGTAATCCCAATCCCGACACTTTGGGAGGCCGAGATGTCTCTACTAAAAATACAAACATTAGCTGGGCATGGTGGCAGGTGCCTGTAATCCCAGCTTCTCGGGAGGCTGAGGCATGAGAATCACTTCAACCCAGGAGGCAGGGGTTGCAGTGAGCCAAGATTGTGCCACTGCACTCCAGCCTGGGCAACAAGAGCAAAACTCCGTCTCAAAATAAATAAAAATAAAAATAAATAAAATGGAAGTTTTAAATGGAAATTATAAATTGGTGGTCTGTGAAGCCCAGGAGAAGCTGGCATGTGAGCAAAGATGCGAAGGAGGTGGAGGAAGACCTTACCCAGCAGTCACTCTCCCCTCCCCTGCTTTGTTTTCTTCCATAGAATGTAGCGCCACATTTCACCATCTACTTGACACTCTCATTTTGTTTATTGTCTGTTGTCCTCTTCTAGAGTGGAAACTCTATGAGGGCAGGGATTTTGGTCTGTCTTGTCTGTGCCTGTATCCTCTGCATCTAGAACTGTGCCTGGCATACAATAGGTGCTCAATAAATCTTTACTGAATTATTGATGAATGAAAAAATAAACTGTATCATTAACTGTAGTATTAAATGCTTCGCTATAAACTATCTACAATGGTAAAAGTAAACATAACAAAAACAAAACAAATGTAATTAAATTCCAGCTGGATACTACTGCCTGTCAAGGTCTCTGCACCCAAGACTTTCTCTCTCTTTTTCTTTCTTTTCTTCCTTCCTTCCCCTTTCTTTTTCTTTCTTTCTTTCTTTCTTTCTTTCTTTCCTTCCTTCCTTCCTTCCTTCCTTCCTTCCTTCCTTCCTTCCTTCCTTCCTTCTTTCTTTCTTTCTTTCTTTCTTTCTTTCTTTCTTTCTTTCTTTCTTTTTCTTTCTCTCTCTTTCTTTCTTTCTTCTTCTTCCCTCCATCCCTCCCTCCCTGCTTGCTTGCTTTCTCTCTCTCTCTTTCTTTCTCTCTCTCTCTCTCTTTCTTTCTTTCGACAAAGTCTCACTCTGTCACCCAGGCTGGAGTGCAGTGGTGCAATCTCAGCTCACTGCAACCCACACCTCCAGGGTTCAAACAATTCTCCAGCCTCAGCCTCCCAAGTAGCGGGGACTACAGGTGTGCACCACCATGCCTGGCTATTTTTTTTTTTTTTTTTTTTTTTTTTTGGTATTTTTTACTAGAGACAGGGTTTTGCCACATTGGCCAGGCTGGTCTCGAACTCCTGACCTTAGATGATCCGCCTGCCTCAGCGTCCCTAAGTGCTGGGATTACAGGTGTGAGCCACCATACCTGGCCTCATTTTGTTTTTAAGAAAGGGGCAGATATTAAACACATGTTATAAAGGGGTTAAGCACTAATATCTTACTAATACTCTTTCTTTGATGTAATCAAAAGAGGATAACTCTCACGACGTGGTTTTACATTATTTATCACCATGTTTTTGTGTCATCTAAATTTAGCCTGACTCTCGCATTTGGGATTAAGAAAGAAACAATTAGCCTCATTTTTAGGAAACTCTTGTTTGTGCAATATTTTCTCCTAGTTGTTTTGACCTGAAATTCTTCAGCCCCTTTGGTCTCTTACATCGCCTCTTTGCTCAAAAATCTTTAATTCTCCCCACTGACTGCACCTTAATGTCCAAGTTCCTGTGCCTAGCTATTAAGCCCTTTCGAGAGTGAGTTTAGCTTTAATATACGTCTCTAATCTTGACTTCTCATGAATTGCCCATTGGTCCACTGTCTTCAGCCTCCGGGCCTTTGTCCCTGCTGTACCCCATGCCCGAATGCCTCTCCCTTCCCTTCCTGTGAGGGCTGCTTTCCTGGGAGGCTTGCCTCTGCACCTTTGAACAGGTTGCTCCTTTCAGTTCAGGAATTCCATGAATCCAGTGCTCCCTACCATCAAAACCTGAGCCCCCTCCTTCCGCTCTGCATCTTCTGGGTCACGGATTCATTCATTCAGCAAGTGGTTACCTGGCAGTATGTGCTGGGCGTGAAGACATGACACAATACAATGTCTCCCCTCGAGAGGGTCACCGTCACGGTGAAGGGCTAAAGTGTAATGAAGGCTCTCATCAGAAGGTTATCCATGAATAGGTAACCTTCAAGGCACCTGATGAGGCCGGGCGCAGTGGCTCACATCTCTCTCTCTTACTTTAGGAAGCTAAGGCAGGAGGATTGCTTGAGCACAGGAGTTTGAGACCAGCCTGGGCAACATGGCGAGACCCTCTTCTCTACAAAAAAAATTAAAAATAGCCGAATCGGCCGGGCGCGGTGGCTCAAGCCTGTAATCCCAGCGCTTTGGGAGGCTGAGGCGGGTGGATCACGAGGTCAGGAGGTCGAGACTATCCTGGCTAACATGGTGAAACCCCATCTCTACTAAAAATACACACACACAAAAAAACTAGCCGGGCGTGGTGGCGGGCGCCTGTAGTCTTAGCTACTTGGGAGGCTGAGGCGGGAGAATGGCGTGAACCCAGGAGGCGGAGCTTGCAGTGAGCCGAGATCACGCCACTGCACTCCAGCCTGGGAGCACAGCGAGACTCCGTCTCAAAAAAAAAAAAAAAAAAAAAAATAGCCGAATCGGTAGCATGCATGCCTGTGGTACCAGCTACTAGGGAGGCTGAAACAGGAGGTTGGCTTGATCCCGGAAGGTCGAGGTTGCAGTGAGCCTTTTTCACACCACCGCACTCCAGCCTGGGTGACAGAGTGAGACCCTGTCTCAAAAACAAACAAACAAACAAACAAAGAAGACACCTGATGGGCCCCCAGAGGGGAGATAATGAGTTGGGAGTTAGTGATGCAGGTTCTAGGCTCAGAGAAGCACCATCAATGTGGAGGTGGTATTTAAAGCCAGGAGAGTGGACAGTATCAGTATAGCCAGACTTGGAAATAGGGCAAGGGACTGAACCCTGGGTCCCCCTGCAAACTTTAGATATTGACACCAAGAGAAACCAGCAAAGATGACAAGAAGGAGCGGCCTTTGAGGTAGGAGAAGAACCAGGACAGTGTGGTGTCCGGCAAGCCAACTTAGGACAGGGTTCTGAGGAGGAGACAGTGCTCAACTGTGTTCAAACACTGTGTTGAGGTCAAATAGGAGGACTGAGAACTGGTGACTGCGTTTACCGACTGGCGACCCTGGCAAGAGGAGCTGGAGTAGAATGCTGACTTAAAAGCTGGTTTGGAGGGAGTTCAAAGAGAAAGGGAGGAGAGGAATTGGAGATGGGGAACAAAGATCATTCTGCCACGGAGTTTTGCTAGAATGGGGAGGATGGGCCAGTAGTGAGATACAAGTCAAGAGCATTTTCATAAGCTGGGAGGAATAAAATAGCATGTGTTTGTGGATGATGCCGCAGAGAAGGGAAAGATTCTATGGGGAAGAGTGGATAGAATGACGGATGTGGTGTTCTTACAGGGATGAGAGTGGATGGGATCTGGTGCACTAGGAAAGGGATTGGTTTTAAAGGACAACCCCTTCCATCCTTGGACAAGGACAAGAACAGTCCATCCCTGGTAACAAGAGAGCATATGTGCTACCATATTTCATCTAATCTAAGTTATTATTAAATGTAAGTACCTATCCAAAAGTAAGAAAGGAGAATCAAACTATTGACTGGAAGAAACATTCCAGTGTCAGAGATGCTAAGATGTGCTCTAACAAAGATGCATCTTAGAATTGATAGATACAGTGGGTGGATCATTGTGGGGATCAGAGCTGTGAAGATCTCTTTCTAATGCTTTGATTTTCTCCGTGACAGATTGCCTTACTTTTAATGGCCAAAACCACAATTATTTTTATGCTAACCTAAAGTGATCACTCTGAGTGAGAATGTGGAGGAGGTGGCTGGAGGGCTGAGGAGGAAGGAGAAGGCATAAAGGAGTCATCTAGAGAGTGAAGCGGGGAGGCCTGGGGCAGCATTGAGGTCACCTAAGGCTTGCAATCGTGAATACAAAGTAAGTCCCGCCAGCATCCTGCGTGTTTCTCCAGCCACATATAGGTTCATAGGTGAAGGTGCTGAGTAGGTGGAGAGCTGGGTTCAACAAGGTTTGAGGTTTTGCAGAGCGAGTATGGAGGGCCAGGGAGTCGAATGTGCAGGCACGAAATTTCTCCTAATGATGAACCAGGGAATCGCCACTTGGTACAGAGGGAGGTGCGATCGTGATGGGAGTGAGGGACAGTGAAAGGATCAAGTGACATAAGTCCCCAGCTGCAGACTGCATGCTACCAGCAAGGGAGTGTGGGTAGACAGATCAGAGAACGGGCCCAGGGACTAGGTTTAGATACTGGGCAACATGGAGAAACCAGCAAGGGATGTGAGAAGGAGCAGCCCGAGAGATAGGAGATGAACCAGGAAAGTGTGGTGTAATTCCCTGGACCTTCCAACAATTCTATAAAGTAGGTGATGTTATTATCCCCACTTTACAGATGAGGCAGTTGAGGCACAGAGAGGTTAGGTAACTTGGTCAAAACCTCAGCTAATATGTGTCAAAGCAGAGCCTATATTTGAACCCAGGCTATCTGGTTCCAGATTCTGTGGTTGTAACCACTCTATTAAGCTACTTATTTCCACATACAAATGAGCATGGACACAGCAGGTATCTCCATGACCACTCAGGCCCCCTTCAGTACGTGCGTTCTTTACTCAGGTCTGTGTGCAGATCTCTCCATGCGTCTGTATCCTGCATAGGTTGCATGTTTGCCCCATGCCTGCTTGCACAAACCCATGCAGCCGATTGTGTATATGCACGTGGATATCCGCTCCCATGGGCATCTGTGTCCACGTGGTATGGGATTACCACACATGTGAGTGCAGCATAAGCCCAAGTGCATCTGGATGTTTGCCTTAGACATGTTCACTATTATGTTCATGCCTGTGTTTATGTTTGCAGGCAAATGCTGATGGCCTTCTATGTGCGTCCGTGTTTGTGTGTGCGCCTGGGCAGCGATCTGGTATCTGACCCCTTCCCTGTTCTCTCTTCTCCAGTTGTGTGTTCCCTTTGCCAACCCCAGGCCTGGATGAGCCCTTTCTGCACTTCTCTGGATCTGCCAGCTGGAGGTGATCTCACAATGAGGCCAACTTGTTACACTTTAATGTTGGACCGCAAAGCCCAGGAGGGCACTCCGTGCTGCCCAGAATCCTATTATATTTCTTGAGTGCTTCCTGCTCCCTGTGGAGACAATTGCATCTTTCCATCCTCTCTTCTCACACTTCTCACGCCCTTTCCCCAGTTCCCTCTCAGCCGATGACATCACCTCATGCTTCGTTCAGAAGACAGCAGCTTTCAGACATGAAAGCCCACACTCCCCACCTCGATGCTGCATAACCGCTCCATGCTGCTGATGCGGACACAATACAGGGCGTGTCCTAACCCCACGGCCAAGCCCTCCATGGGCCCTCTGCACCTGCTCCGCGCCGCATCCCTGCATCTCTTCAGGTTGCCTTTCTAAGTCCTCCTCCCCCTTCTCCATGTTGTTCTGCACCCCAAGAAGCTCACTTGTTGGCTCCAGTCCCCGGGGCTCATGCCCTCTGGCTTCAGAAAGTTAGGCGAGTAGGAAACAGGGGCGGGCAGCAGTGACGTCGGACTGATTTCCCTCAGCTCCTCTCTGCGAGTCACCATGGGCTGCCAGCAACCACTTCTGTCCAGGTTCCTGAATCTGCTCTCATGACCCTGTGATCTCAAGACTTCAGGCCTGGGGTATTCCTCTCTGCCTTGGGATGTCCCTGCATCCCGCCTGTGCCTGGGTAAACAGTCCCTTTATTGAGCCTTCTTCCATTTCCCCCGTTTGCAGATGTCCTCTGTTTTCTATGGGGCCCCTGCCTGAACCACACCCTTCCTGTCTTCGTGGCGTCTGCATCGTTGTCCTGAACCCCCGATTCCTCTTTTCCACTGCAGTTTCCACCAGCACGAGAACATATTTGTACATCTCCTGTCCAAAAACAATTCCTCCTGTCACCCCACGTCCTTCTTCAGCCACCACCACCTTCTTTGTTCACCTCTATCCTTCTCAAAAGAGGTATCTACACTCACCACCTTCATTCCTCGCCTCCCATGTGGTCTTCAGTCCATTAGAGTCTGGCTTTTGCCCCAGGTTGCAGTGAAATGCTTTTGGCGAGGTCACCGCCGACATCCATGGTAGAAAGCCAAGGGCACGCTTTCCTATCCTGGCTTGCTCAAGCTCCCAGCAGCACTGACACCATTCTGTCTCCTTAAAACCCAGTCCTCCCATGGTTCCTCCTAACATGAGGGTCTTCCTACTTCACTGGCCTCAGTGCACTTTGCTGATTCCTCTGCCCTGATCCCTGCTCAGTGTGGGAGAACCTCTGCATAGATATGGTAGTTATGTTTTTTATTATTATCATTATTATTATTATTATTATTTGAGACAGGGTCTCACTCTGTCTCCCAGAAGATGCCTCACTGTAGCCTCAACCTCCCAAGCTCAAGCAATCCTCCTGCCTCAGCCTCCTGAGTAGCTGGGACTACAGGCATGTACTACCACACCAGCTTATTTTTGTACTTTCTTGTAGAGACAGAGTCTCACCATGTTGCCCAGACTGGTCTGAAACCTGGGCTCAAGTAATCCTCCTGCCTCAGCCTCCCAAGTGCACATGACCATGCCTGGCCCAGGTATGGTAGTTTTAAAGTACAGCCACAAATTACTTGATATGCTCCTCCCTTCTGCAGAGCCCAAGTCTCCTCCCCTTGAATAGGGGCTGTATTTCGTGATTTCTAATGAGTGATGGGGCAGAGTGACTTCCAGCAGTAAATCATAAAAGACATGTGATTGGCCAGGCGCGGTGACTCACACCTGTAATCCCAGCACTTTGGGAGGCAGAGGCGGGCGGATCACGAGGTCAGGAGATCGAAACCATCCTGGCTGACACAGTGAAACCCCGTCTCTACTAAAAATACAAAAAATTAGCTGGGCGTGGTGGTGGGTGCCTGTAGTCCCAGCTACGTGGGAGGCTGAGGCAGGAGAATGGCGTGAACCTGAGAGGTGGAGGTTGCAGTCAGCTGAGATCGTGCCACTGCACTCCAGCCTGGGTGACAGAGCAAGACTCCATCTCAAAAAAAAGACATGTGGCTTCTGTGCCTTCTCTTTCTCTGGGATAACTTGCTCAGGGAAAGCCAGCAACCATGCTGTAAAGAAACGCAAGCAGCCTATTGAGAGGCCCATCTCAATAGGATGTTGAGTAAGGAACTAAAGTCTCCTGCCAACAGCCAGCAGGGAACAGAGGCCTTTAGCTAAGAACCACATGAATAAGGCAACTTGGAAGTGGATCCTCCGGCCCCAGTCAAGCCTTCAAATCACTGCAGCCCCAGCTGACAGCTTGAAGGCAACCTGCATCATGCAACCATGACTCGGAGCTGCCCAGCTCAGCTGCTCCAGAACTCCATATCCACAGAAAATGTGTGACATAATAAATGATTTTAAAATTCAAGACACCGAGGTTGACAGCAATTTCTTATGCCACAATAGATAACTAATACAGCAAGTCCCGATTCCTCTTTTTGTCTCACTCTGCTCTCCTCCTTGATGAAAATGTCCAATACCATATATTGGCTGAGGACTCCTGAATCTCCAAATTCTGACCTCTCCTTTGAGAGTCAGGCTGGAATATCTAGTGGTTTCTGTGACATCCTCTCTTGGGTGTCACAAACTCACTGTCTCCCAAACGCCCAGGCTGGAGTGCAGTGGCACAATCTCAGCTCACTGCAACTTCCGCCTCCCGGGTTCAAGCAATTCTCCTGCCTCAACCTCCCAAGTAGCTGGGACTACAAGCACACGCCACCATGCCCGGCTAATTCTTTGTATTTTTAGTAGAGACGGGGTTTCACCGTGTTAGCCAGGATGTTCTTGATCTCTTGCCCTCGTGATCCACCTGTCTTGGCCTCCCAGAGTGCTGGGATTACAGGCATGAGCCACCATGCCTGGCCCAGGAGTTACCTTTGATTCCCTTTACCTCACTGCCAACCCCCATGTAAATTCCTGCTCATTTTATCTTCAAACTACCTCTCAAGTCCATTCACACCTCACCATCTCCACTGCAACCATCTCGGTCCACGCCAACATCATCTCTCACCTGAGCTGCTGCACCGGCCTCCCCTCTGTCTCCCTTGAAGTCCATTTTCACACAGCCATTGGAATCCTCTCAAATATAAAACTAGAACTACTCAGCCCCATGGAGACTGCAAACAGGGCCATGAGTCCCTCCCATTCCTGTACGCATGCCACTTTGCAATGTGTGCATCTTGATGGCTTTGCTCCTCCTGCTATCTAAGACTCATGGTTTTTTTCCCAAAGACTGCAAGCTCCGTGAGAGCAAGAATGATGTCTGGATTTTGCTCATTAATTTATCCCCAGGACCTAGCATCTAGGAGATGTTCAATAAATATTTGAATAAATGAATGAAAAAGAATGATGATAATAATAATTTTTAGAACATTTCACCTTGAGCTGGGCACTTTGCAAAGTAATCAACATTTACTGTCTTAAATTTGCTGGCCCGAAATGCAGGAATGAGGTCAGCCATTCCCCATGTGTGAGAGGCAAGCCATCCCAGCTAAGCCGAGCCCACACTGCCAAGCCACATATCATGAACAAATAAAAGGCCCTTCTTTTATGTCACTCAGATTTGGAATGGTTTGTTATACAGCAGAAACTAACTGATATAATCCCCTCCTCAAAGCCCTCCAGAGACTTCCCATTGTACTTAGTATAAAATCCAAACTTGTAAATGTAGGCTCTGAGGCCCGTGATCTCACCTCACCCAGTGCAGCTCTCCCCTCATTCCCACCACTCTCCCCAGAACTCCCCACGCAGCAGCCCGTTTCTGAAGAGTTACCAGTTCTCTCCCACTCCATGGCATCCCTCAGTCTGGGTCATATCTTCCCTGATTCTTCTCTAGGCTCCTTCTCATCCGTCAGGTCTCACTTTGAATATCACCTTCTCAGGGAAACTTTATCCACTTAATCCTGTTCATTTACCCTCAATCTTAACACTTATTGCTGTGTGCACTTCTGTGTTTACTTGTGGGATTATTTGACTTAATGTCTTTTTCCTCTGTAAGACTGCAAACTCCATGAAAGCAATAATGAGGTCTGAGTTTTACTCATTAATTTATCCCCAGGACCTAGCATCTAGTAGGTGTTCAGTAAATATTTGATTAAACGAATGAAAAAGAATGGTAATAATAATTATTTTTAGAACATTTTACCTTGAACTAGGCACTGTGCAAAGTACTCAACATTTACTATCTTAACAAATCCTCCACCAGCAATCCTGCTATGACTTTGATTCTATTATTATCAATATTTTATAGATGAGCTCAGAGAGGTGAAGTGAATTCCACAAGGTCACAGAGCTAGGTAGTGGTTGATCAGGAATCTGCATCAAAGCCATCTGGCTCCATGCAAGGGGTCTCAACTGTGACATTAAAATCCCTTCCAAAACTGGGCTGTGCCCACAAGAGAAGAAATGAAAGGCATACAAGTGTTTCACCCAGTCAGGTTCAGGGAACCTGGATGAGCAACAGAGGCCATGTGGGCCCAACCAGTCAGACCTTTAAAATCCATAACCACTTCCCTGGGGCTTCTGCTACCTCCCCCAGCCCCAGAGGGATGCAAGGACACCTCTCCATCTTGAACAACCCCACTTATCTCACCATGGGACAGTGCAGTGCTGTCTCCTCTCAGAAGGCCTCAGGACAGGGGTCAGCCGCAGGATCCCAGTCTAGGAATCTCACAAGGAATGCATGTCTGAGGCTATTCTCCAGAATCATCCACCCTAGCCTCCATCCAGGTCAGACCCTGTGTCTCTCTGGATCACAATATATATAGACACTTCTGTACTGTGTGCCCAGCACTGTGCTAAGCCCCTTACATGCATTTGCTCATTGGTCCTCGCAGCAGCCCTGGGACGTAGGCACTCATGCTATCACCCCCCACCTTTTTTTTTTTTCTTTTCGAGACAGAGTCTCGCTCTGGTGCCTAGGCTGGAGTACAGTGGTGTGATCTCGGCTCACTGCAACCTCCGCCTCCTGGGTTCAAGTGATTCTCCTGCCTTAGCCTCCCACATAACTGGGCTTGCAGGTGCCCACTACCATGCCTAGGCAATTTTTTGTATTTTTAATAGAGATAGGGTTTCACCATATTGGCTAGTCTGGTCTCGAACTCCTGACCTCAAGTGATCCACCTGCCTCAGCCTCCCAAAGTGTTGGGGTTACAGGCGTGAGCCACCGTGCCCAACCTATCACCCTTTTATAGAACAGGAAAGAGCCCAGAGCTAGTGCTTCCTCATCTGTTAAACAGGATCCTCATCTGTTAAACAGGATCGCTGGTATTACCCACCTCCTGGGATTGTTACGGGGATTGAGTGAGTTGAAATCTGTGAAACACTTAGAACAGTGCCTGACACACAGTAAGGTCTATTAAATACATAGATTTTTCTGGGCTGGATTGTGACCCTCCCAAAATTCACATGTTGAAGCCCTAAGCCTTAGAATAAGGTTGTCCAACTTGCAGCCCGTGGGCCACATGCAGCCCAGGATGGCATTGAATGTGGCCCAAAACTCATTCATAAACTTTCTTAAAACATTCTGATATTTTTTTTGCGATGTTTTTAAAGCTTATCAGCTATCGTCAGTGTTAGCATATTTTATTTGCGGCTGAAGACAATTATTCTTCCTCCAGTGTGACCCAAAGAAGCCAAAAGATTGGACACCCCTGAACTCTCAGAATGTGACTGTATTTGGAAACAGAGCTTTTAAAGGGATGATTATCTTAAAATAGAGACCTTAAGGTGGGTCCTCATTCAATCGGACTAAAGTATTTATAGGAGGAAATTTGGACTCAAAGACACCAGGCTTGTGCAGCACAGGGGAAGGGCCATGTAAGAACACGGCAAGAAGGCGGCCACTTGCAAGCCAAGGAGAGAGGCCTCAGGAGAAACCCACCCCAAGGAACCTTGATCTGAGATGTCTAGCCTCCAGCTCTGTGCGACAATAGGTTTCTGCTCTTTAAGCCCCTCAGTCTGTAGTATTTTGTTATGGAAGTCCTAAGAAACTAATGCATAAGTGAATAACATATACCTGATGTCCAAGTTCTCCCACCAAGAGCATGGCAGAGCTGGGACTCTGTCCCCCAAAGGCCCATCTCTGAACTACCAAGCCTTTTGGCCCCTGAGAGCCATTAACTCTGCAACAGCTCCCCTTAGCTACCATTAGGATAGAAACAGGAAAGTTCCTTTTTGTGTGTGTGTGTGATGGGGGGCGGGGGACGGAGTCTCTCTCTGTCCCCCAGGCTGGAGGGCAGTAGCACAATCTGGGCTCACTGCAGCCTCTGCCTCCCAGGTTCAAGTGATTCTCCTGCCTCAGCCTCTCAAGTAGCTGGGATTACAGGAACCCACCACCCCACTCAGCTGATTTTTGTATTTTTAGAAGCGACGGGGTTTCACCATGTTGGTCAGGCTGGTTTCGAACTCCTGACCTCAAGTGATCCACCTGCCTCGGCCTCCCAAAGTGTTGGGATTACAGACATGAGCCATTGAGCCCAGCCAAAAGTTCCCCTTTGAGATGTGTTATTATTTTTTACTCACTTAGTCATACCAGGCTTTGTTTCCAGAAAAGATTTAAGGCAGCTGGCTTCAGTATGCATGATGATGTCTCTGTTCGAGACATGAGGTCTCTGTGTGTGTCTTGTGCTTGTGGCATCAGTTGTGAGATGCTGGAAGCAACACTGGACCCATCAAGAGGGAACAAGTTCTGGCCCTAACCATGATGTCTATGAGCTGCCTAACCTTGAACAACTCGCTTCATCTCTCTGAGCCTCAGTTTCCTCACCTGGAGAATGGGCGTGCCTTTAGCTGCCTTATGTATTAAACTAGTAATGGCACAGGCAGTGTGTTGAGTACATTGAATTTTCACAAGAGTCCAGCAAGAGAGGGTTAAGTTGTATTACTACCATCCCATCTTATAGATGAGGAAACTGAGGCTCCAATAGGGAAAGCAACTTGTCCAAGGTTACATAGTTCAGGCAGCAAAGCTGGAACTCTAATTCAAGTTGTTCTTACTCTAACATACATAGAGATATATATGTACACATAGTCATGCATATGCAGGAGGCTGTTGCAAATGCTCCATAAATTTGCATTGTTCAGGAGACAAGACTCACAGGTCTTAAATGGAGCAAGATGGGAAGGCTCAGAATGAGGTTTGAAGAAGGGCTGTGGCAAAGATGGTGTGTAACAGGCAAAATGGAGTGGAGTGGTATAAGAAGGGTGGTCCAGGAGGGAGGGGCTGTGGGGGCAAAAGTGTGGAGGTAGAATGAAGCTGGCATGTCCAAGTCTAGAGGCCCAGCTGGGAGCAGGAAGAGTCAAGGACAAGGAGAGTCTGGGTGAGCTTGGATGTCTGGCTGGAGCACGAAGGAGCCATAATGCATTCTTGGGCAGGGAAAGTGGGATGGTGTGGAGGGTAGTGGCCATCACTACTCTCATCATCATCTTCACCTACCTTTATTAAACACCTACTATGTGCTAAGCCCTAATCTAAGCACTCTACATGTATTATTTCACACAATGTCTCAACAGCTCTTTGAGGCAGGTCCTACTATTATCCCCATTTTATAGATGGGAAACTGAAGTTCAGAGAGGGGAGAACCTGAGCACAGTTACTCAGCTAGGAAGTGGCCAAGTTATGACTTGAACCTTAGTCTGACTCCATAGCCCATCCTCCTAACCACCTAGGGAGGTCCTCTGAGACCTTTAGGGAAAAAAGAGGCTGAGACTGGGCAGGGGCAGAGTAGGCTAGGTGGGCTGCAGCCCCCACCTCCCCCAGGGCTGGCACCCACCCTCGTTCTCCAGCTTCCTCTTCTCCAGCTCGGCCTCGATCTGGTCCAGCACCATGGCCAGCTCCCCAAGGATCTTCTTCAGGTAGCTCACATCATCGTGCTCCAAGATCTTGGCCTGGGGGCAGGACAGGGCCAAGAGAAGCTGAGTTGGCCTCAATAGAGCCAGGATGTTCAGGGATGGAAGGAGCTTTGCTAAACTTCTGCAAACCCAGCCTCCAAATACCCCCCAAGTGTATAGGATGCCCCCCTGTTTTGAAGCACCCTCATCTGGTGCCTACAACAGTCCTGTGAGCTTGACTGTCCTGCCTAGATCCCTGGTACATTCTTATACCCCGATGCTGGGAGGGCTGGTTGCTAGTGGCTCACAGTTGCCCCTTCTCTCAGCCAATAAGGAGCTGCATTGCCCACAAATACTTGGGAGGTTACCTGCCCTCACCCTCCCTCCAATAATCTGTAGCCAATGTCCCACTGATATGAGGGGATAAAAGACTGGCCCCTTACTTCAAGGTTGATCACCTTTGTGGTACCATTTGTGCTCCAGAGATTCCTGTGGAATCAAATGAGGCTTAGCTGCTTCCTCTTCCTTATCCCTCCCATCCCTCTGAGGTCCCCCTCAGAGCAATCCTTCAATACCTCCTTTTCCCAAGAACCCCTGTTCAGTGCTCTGCATTTATTTTTATTTATTTATATATTTATTGTAATTATTATTATTTGAGATAGAGTCTTACTCTGTTGCCCAGGCTAGAGTGTAATGGCCCGATCTCAGCTCACTGCAACCTCTGCCTCCCAGATTCAGGCAATTCTCCTGCCTCAGCCTCCTGAGTAGCTGGGACTACAGGTGCCTGCCATGATGCCTGGCTAATTTTTGTGTTTTTAGTAGAGATGGGGTTTCACCATGTTGGCCAGGCTGGTCTCGAACTCCTGACCTCAAGTCATCCACTCACCTCGGCCTCCCAAAGGGCTGGGATTACAGGAGTGAGCCACCATGCCTGGCCAATGCTCTGCTTTTAAAGACACAACCTAACACATGAGGAAACTGAGGCCCCAGGGCAGCAGTGGCTTACTCAAGGTCTAACAGCTAGTAAATGGCAGGGGACAGGATTGCAAAAGCAAGACAGGGGCTTTTCCATTTCATATCATCAGCTGATCTTCTACTTAGAACTGCTTATCTTCTACTTAGCTTCTCCTCTTGTTCATTTCCATTGAGCAGCTGGTAGGGAAGGGGACTCAGCAGGCCTGGAGGTACTCACCATGAGCTTCTTCTGTTTAGAAAGGTAGGGCTCGGAGAGCTGGGGCTCCTCTTCATGGTCCAGTTTCATGAGGTCTGTGGTGGCATTAGCTAAATGTCCTGGGGAGAGAATAGGAAAGGTCCCATCCCTCTGACACCTGGGTTGCTCCCCCATCACTTCCCTTACACAACTTGAAGTAGGCCCCATCCAAACACTGGTCAGAGGAGTAATACTGTCAACAGCCAACACTTAGGGAACACTGCAGGCTGCGCTATAGTGACGGATGAGATGCCATCCTGCCCTGAGCTCAGGCTGGTGGGAGAGACAGGTACATAAATCTCAGCCAATGGCTCACTCCTGTAATCCTAACACTTTGGGAGACTGCGGTGAGAGGATCACTTGAGTCCAGGGTTCAAGACCAGCTTGGGCAACATAGCAAGAACCCATCTTTAAAAAAAAAAAAGTTAGCCAGGTGTAGTGGCGCACACCATAGTCCCAGCTACTCAGGAGGTTGAGGCAGGAGGATCGCTTGAGCCTGGGAGGTCGAGGCTGCAGTGAGCTATGATTGCACCACTGCACTCCAGCCTGGGTGACAGAGTGAGACCCCTTCTCTAAAAAAAGGCAAGATAAATAAATAATACACTTCAGCAATATTATAAAATACACATTTAAAAAAATAAAAGTAAACTCTATGGTACAGCATGATTAATCTGTAGGGAAGAATGAACGTAAGGCAGAGGGACCTAGGGGCTGCCTGCCTAGGGCACAAGGGGATGAGAAATCTCACGGAGGAGGAGACTCTACCCTTGAGGACGAGTAGTAGATGCCAGAAACCGATAGACCCGACCATAGACCTGGTCATCTTCCCTGCCCCACTGCTTCTCCCCCTGCATTCTTCCCAAATTGCAGCATCCCCTCCCCGACACAAAGCCCAGCCAGATTCCTGGATTTGCCCTCAGCTCCTCCCACTACCCCACTCCACATCAAGTCATTCCCAGGTCCTGTTGATTCTTCCTCCTCCATCTTTCTCATATTTTCTCACATTTAACCTCCTCCATTTAACTGACTCTTAGTTCAGACCCCATTAATGTCTCACCTGGATGATTTTACCCACCCTCTGCCACCTCTCCTCTCTCCCTTACGAGCCCTTCTCCCCACCCCTGCCAGAGATATCTTCTTCACACACTTGACCATGCCACTCTCTGTTGAAAACCCATCCCTGGCTCCTCACTGCCCTCAGATAACATCCTGGTTCCTCAACTTGCCTTCAAAGAGCCTTCAGGATCCACTTCCCTCCCTCTCACCAACTCCATCTTTCACTGAGTTTCCTCAGCTGTTCCTGTCCCAAGATGTACATTTCAGCCACTCTACATGCTTGCTGTTCCCTGAATGTGCCAGATCACTCCACACCTCCAGGCTTCTGCTCGTACTACTACTTCTTCCTAAACTAGCCTTATCCTCCTTTCCTGAAAGCCTCCTTCTAGATTCAGCTAAAGATTTCCTCCTCCATGAAGCCCTTCCTGATTCTCTAGGACGTTGGCCCACTCGATGTCTTTCTTCCCCAATTTACACCCTACAGAGTTAGGCCAGGGAATGCAAACACACTAATCAGAGCTGCCAGTCACAACTCCATTAACCTTGCTGTATGTTATGGAGCCCTCCCAGAGTTGTGCAGTCCACCACCTGCCTGCTTGCTGGACATGGAGATTTTAGTGCTAACGTAGTTATCGCTGAATGTGCATATCTCCCTCTAACACTTGAGCTTCTGGAGAGAAGTGGCTACGTCAGTATGTCAGATTCATCTTTGTTCCCTTAAAACCCAGCACAGGCCTGGCACAGAGCAGGAGCTCAGTGAGTGTTGAATGAATGAATGAAATGAATTAGTGACTTAGGTTGTTTAGCTTCTGTCCTCTGAGATTTCACCACCCACTGCCCCATCTCCTGTCCTGACACAAATCCCAGTAAACACACTCCCAGATCATTCAGCTTCAGGGCTATATTAAGTCTCATTGATGTTTTATGAATGTGAAGGTCAAGGACAGCATCTTCTTTCTTGCCTGTCACCCGTGCTGCCCATGTGGCTGGCTTTAGACTCCAGGAGGGCAGGCCAGCCCAAGAGAAGATCTGAGACTGATTAAGGGGTCGCTGCAGGCTGGCTTCTACTCCTTCTGCACTCTGGGACCTCCCACCCCTCATCGCCCAGCTGGACTGGAGTCCTGAGATCCTCTCTGCCTCCTCAGAGAATGAGGGGGAGGGAGGGAGTGGGCTGGGTCTGCTCTGGCTCAGGGCAAGATTGAGGGAGTGCCCCCAACTCCCAGAAGCCCTTGGGGACTGCCTCCAGCCCTCGGCCAGGCCCCTGCCTACCAACAGCCAGGGCCTGCCCCGTTCATTCTTCCCTCAGAGGAGAGATCTTCATAAAATGCAGATCTGACCACATCACTTCCCATCACCGTGTCTCCACTGCTCTTTGGACAAAATTCAAATTCTGCCAGACCCTTGTCCCCAGACACGCACCACGACCATTTCCACCCCACCTTGGGTTACACCTGCACCACCCTGAACTTCCTCCATTCCCCAAACACAACACACCCTGTCCTACTCCAGAATGTGAAAGAATTCTCCCTCTTCCTCCCCTTCTACCTGCTACACATCCTCGGTCGCTGCTGCATTTTGGAAGGCTTCTGTGGCTCAGAGGCTGGGGTGGACATCGTGTATGTCCACAACCTCCCTGATCTCCTGCTCATAACACTGATGGGCACCAGATTAATTATTTTTAAATGAATTTATTTTTGAGCAGGTTATACGTGTATATTGTTGAAATTCAAACAATATTGAAGAATGCACTCTAAAAGTAAATTTCTGTCCTCTGCAGCTGCAGTCTCTTAGTTCTACTCCCCAAAGACACAAACTATTGGCAGCTTCTGTGTATCCTTCCAGAAATACTCCTTGCAGTGCAAGCACCTGTGTGTCCATTTAACCCCCTTCTGAGTACTAATGATAGCACACTAGATGGGTTTTTTTTTCTTTTTTTGCCCTTCACTTTTTTCCACTCACTAATGTATCTTAGGGAGCATTCCATACACCTATTAATTTTTAAAAACATCTGCACAGTATTCCATTGTATGGAAGTACCCATAACTTATTTACCCAGTTCCCAATTCGTGACAGCTTGGGTTATTTCCAGCAATATTCTTGCTCTTGCCAACTACGCTGCAGTGAATACCTTTGCTCATACTTCTTGGTGCATGTGTTCAAGTGTAACTGCAGGGTAATCTCCAAGATGTGGGCTTTTTCATGTTTGACATAGAGTGCCAGGCTGCCCTCCTGAGAGCTTGTTCAAACTCACTTAGTCCTGCACTGTAATTGCCTGGTGACTTGTCTTTTCTTCCATGGAACTTGACCCTGGGATGGCAGAAGCTGTATCTATTTCTGTTTGTCCCCAGTCCCCTGCCCAGGGCCTCATAAATGTTGTTGAGGGGGCTGTCGCTGGGAGCCAGATGTATAGGTCAATCCTGAGTCTTGGTCACATACAGTGGCTCATGCCTGTAATTCCAGCACTTTGGGAGGTTAAGGCGGGCAGATCACCTGAGGTCAGGAGTTCAAGACCAGCATGGGCAATATGGCAAAACCTCATCTCTACCAAAAATGCAAAACAATTAACCAGGCGTGGCAGCATGTGCCTGTGGTCCCAGCTACTTGGGAGGCTGAGGTGGGAGAATCACTTGAGACTGGGAGGAGGAGGTTGCAATGAGTCAAGATTGTGCCACTGTACTCCAGCCTGGATGAGAGTGGGAGACCCTGTCTCACAAAAAAAAAAAAAAAGAAAAGAAGAAAAAAAATATTCTGAGTCTTGTTCAATGACAGTGGTTCTCAAGGGACAGGGACAAGGGACAACTTAACACCGCCTCAACCCTGCCTTTGAACATTAGCCACGTTCCTTTGAGGAGGATGACATGACCATTTACTGAGCACCTATTATTTACTGAGAATCTTCAGGTGTCTTTTGGCTGTAGGACCCCATGGTGTTTGTTCAAAGCCTAGATCGTAGTCTGTAAACAGTTGCTGAGGGATTATCTGATTTAATCCAACATCCATTCACTGGGTGTCAGATACAAAAGGACAGGCTGTGAGCATGTCCAGGCTGGCCATTAGTACAGGACATGCTCATGGGTGACCTTCAATCCGAGACCCCACTGGGGGCCTTGTCACATCTGGGCAGCCTTCCTTGGTAATCCTAACCCTGAGGTCACTCAGTGCCCTTGGCCACCGAGCACAGCCCTGACTATCTAAGGCTGAAACTCGTACGGGGAGAACAAACCTTGTGGGGTCAAACAGCCGCATAGTCTCTGTATGGGAGGGCAGGACAAGAGTAGGGGGCAGGGGAGGGGGATGGGTGTGAGACTGGCAGACAGGAAGAGAGACATATTCTGTTAGAAACTGGGTGAATGCGATGGAAGGCTGGGAAGTCGGAGGTGAAGGGGATGGCAAGCAAGAGGCACAGAGAGAAAGAGCAAGAGTGAGAGAGAGAGATCAGCAGAGTCAGAAACCAACCCTGAGCACTCAGAGAGAGGCAGGGACAGACGGAGAACGCAAGAGGGAGAGAAGGAGGAGGAAGGGGAGGACAGAGAAAGGCCTGGGAGGGGGAGGACTTCCTTTGGAAGAAAGGAGTGGCAGGGAATGGGGGAAGCGGAGGGGCCGTCTCGCCGCCCCTGCACTCACTGCGGATCTCCGCCGTGGCGTACTTGGGAATCATGGAGTCGGTGGTGAGCTCGGGGTGCAGGATGCAGCCGTGTGTGTAGGCGTCCATGGGCAGCGCGTCCAGCAGCTCCCGGTACTGCAGCACCCGCGCATGCTGTGGGCTGCCCACCTCGGGCATCAGGGCCACCACGTGCTCTGTGGGCACCGCCAGGGGCTGGGCAGGGCAGCCAGAGGTGCATCTGCCCCGGCCACCTGCCCCCGGCATCCCTGAGCCCCAAGATGTCTCTGCCCAGAGGCCCCGGGCCCACCCACACTCGGGCTTGGCTGCTGGCAGACAGGGGTCCTAATGGTGGCCCGGTCATCTCTCCTCACTGGGCTCTGCCAAGCCGTCCCTGAGGGTTAGCGCCTCTCAGCTCCAGACTTGCTGCCTGGCGAGCACCTAGGCCCCAGTGTTGCGGGATTTAAGAGAAGCTGCAACCTGGGTGTTCAGTGCTTGGGTCCCCTTGACTTTTAAATGTTGGCAACCAATTCACATTCTTTTAAAACAGTGCATGTCTGGGCCCTGATGCCCTCCCAATGTCTGTCTGAGCCTCTGTAATGGGCAGTGAGTTCCTGAGCCTGATGAGGGCCTAAGTGGGGAGAGGATGGGGGCGTCTGTGAGGTTCTGGGGTATCTGGGCCCTCCCCTGTCTGCGGGGTTCTGAGGTGTCTGGGCGCTCCCTTGTCTGCAGGGTTTTGGGGTATCAGGGCCGTCCCCTGTCTGTGGGGTTTTGGGGTGTCTGGGAGCTCCCCTGTCTGCAGGGTTGTGGAGTGCCTGGGCCCACCCCTATCCACGGGGTTCTGGGGTGCTTCCCCTATCTGCAGGGTTCTGGGCTGTCTGGGACCTCCCATCTCAGGGTTCTGGGGTGTCTGGGACCATGTCTTCAGGTTCCTACGGGTTTCTAGGGAATCTATGTTCCAGAGGGAGCTGGGCCCTGCCCTTGCTCTGGAACCCCTGGAGATCTGGACCCTGTCTGTGGGGACCTAGAGGGTGGTCTGGAGCCACTCATGCTGAAGGGGCCGTGCCTGTGACTCCAGAGCTCGGGGGAAAGGGCTATAGCCCCACTGCTCCTGGTGGGGGTGGTGTCTGGGTTGTGCCCTTACAGTACCAGGGGACGGGGAGGTCTCTGGGGTCCTTATGGATCAGTAGCCACGCCTGTGGCTCTGGGACTCTTGGGGGCATCTGAACCCTGCCTGTGGCTCTGTGGATCCTTTTTGGAGAGACTGGGACTTGCCCATGGCTCCAGTGAATTTCCCAGGCTTCCCAAAGTTCTGGGACCCTGTCTGAGCCTGTGGGGGCCCCTGGAGATCTGTGGTATGGAGTGGGCCCCTGGGGGGGGAGGCAGCCGTACCTCCTGTGAAGGTGCGCTCCACATAGTCAATGATCTGGTCATAGTCACTGATGATGTTGTCGCGGTGGATGATGACGGGCACCTCCTCGCCCAGGTTGAGCCGCATGAACCACGGCTCCTTGTGCTCGCTCTGCGGCAGGCTCACGTCCCGCTCCTCGCACACCAGGCCCTTCTCGGCGATCACCAGCCGCACCTGCAGGCGCCAGGGTCAGAGCGGGGAAGGCGGGCGGACACAGGGGACACTCTGCCCAGGTGGGGCGGGGGTGTGCGGGGAGGGAGGTCAGAGGTCACACACAGGAGGGGACACGATTGCTTTCAGCCCGTTCTTGGGCACCTGGGTTTGGGGGGGATATCTCCCAGGGGCAGGTGCCTGGTGGAGGGAGGAACGCAGTTCTGCTTGGGGGACAAAGGGCAGTGCGGCCCGGTGGCTAAGGGGCTGGATTTGACAGCTGGAAACACCTGGATAGGATTCCTGGCTGTGTGAATGTGGGCAAAGTCCTTAAACTTTCTGAACCTCAGTTTCCTTATTTTAAAAATGAGTGTATTGACAGTACCAACCCAGTGTCTGGGACAAATGCTTGGCACTCAATTCGTGATCATCGTTATCACAGTTGAACACTCAGCCTGGCCCCAGGAGTGGATCTGGCCAGGAAATTCACAGAAACTCTTTTTTGTTTGTTTGTTTTTTTCGTTTTTTGAGACAGAGTCTCGCTCTACTGCCCAGGCTGGAGTGCGGTGGCACAATCTCAGCTCTCGGCAACCTCTGCCTCCTGGGCTCAAGCAATTCTCCTGCCTCAGCCTCCCGAGTAGCTGAGACTACAGGCTCCCACCCCTCCGCCCAGGTAATTTTTGTATTTTTAGTAGGGACAGGGTTTTCCCACGTTGGTCAGGCTAGTCTTGAACTCCTGCCCTCAAGTGATCTGGCCACCTCGGCCTCCCAAACTGCTGGGATTACAGGTGTTAGCCACCGTGCCTGGCCACAAACTCTTATCATTGTCATAATCAATAGCTAAATTCCTCAAATTATTTGGGATACTAAGTGAGGGGAAAAGTAATTTGCCAACATTAGTCGAGCCCTTTATTTCCGCCAAACACCTTCTCATCTGGTTGCCTGGTTGGAAACTCACAATGGCCCCTACAGCGGGGTAGATTTTTTTTGATGAGAAAACTAAAGCCCAGAGAGGGCAAGTATTCTACCCAAAGTCACACAGCAATTCAGCAGCAGACTTAAAACTGGAAGCAAGGTTCTTGACTCCCAAACCAGTGCTCTCTGCCCTGAGAGCTCCTTCCAGGGAGTTCTGGGCCTGCCCCTTCCTGAGTCTTTACGTTTCTAGGGGGTCCCAGACAAACACTTGAGCTAGTAGAAGCTGCCAGAGAGCCTTGAGGCTGGGGCATGCTCCTGACCCAGCCCAATATTTCTGAGCTAGAAGACGGTTAGAGATCACCTAGTCCTATTGCCCCCTGCCTGTGGACTGAGACTCAGAAGGAAGGATGGACTTGTCCAAGATCCCCTGGCAAGATGGCAAGTGGCCCCATTCTTACGCTTTCCTCCCCACCTTCCACTCTGGTCCAGGGGAGAGGGAGGGTATCCCCAAAAGAGGAAAGGCCCATTCCCCTTGAGTATCAGTGTCTCCACCCACAGCTGAGATGGTGGTTCTTGGAACAAGTTAAGCATCCAGAACTTGACACAAGTTAAGTGGCGTCATGGGCAGAACCTGCATGGCGTCGGTTCAAATCCCAGCTTTACACTTATTTGCTAGATGACTTGGCTTTACAAGTAGCTTCACTTATTTTTATTTTTTATTTTTTTTGAGACAGAGTCTCCCTCTGTTGCTCTGGCTGGAGTGCAATGGTGCGATCTTAGCTCACTGCAACCTCTGCCTCCTGGGTTCAAGCAGTTCTCCTGCCTCAGCCTCCCGAGAAGCTGGGATTACAGGAGAGTGCCACCACACCTGGCTAATTTTTGTATTTTTAGTATAGATGGGGTGTCACCATATTGGCCAGGCTGGTCTTGAACTCCTGACCTCAAGTGAGCTACCTGTCTTGACCCCCCAAAGTGCTGGGATTATAGGCGTGAGCCACCATGCCTGGCCAACTTTACTTCTTTGTGCCTCAGTTTCTCCTCTTATCCAGTGGAAGTCCTATAGTAATTGCCTCGGAGGCCTGTTGTGAGGATTAAGTGCATTAGTCCCTGTGGAATGGTGCCTGGAACACAGTAGCGATAATGTGTCTTAGCTGCTGGTATGAGGGCAGGTTTTGGAGGCAGACAGACTTTGACTTGGAATAAGCTCTACTGCTTATTTGCTCTGTGACCTTGAGCAAGTCACTTGCTCTTTCTGATTTCTAGCTTCTGTGAAGTGAGGAATGCAAGTGTGAGGTTGAAGTGGGGTGTTGTGGAGACAGCCCCAGCATAGAAGCTTAATATATGAGTTCTAGCATTACTTATTACACACACACACCACGCACACACCCTGGTGCGTCCTAGAGGTCTTCATGCCCCACCCTCACAGTGAACATAAACACCTCTTCCTGTTTAGTGGATCATGGGAAGGGAAAGGTAACTTACCCTGAAACACCCAACATTCATTCACAGACTTATTTGCTCCATTAGTCAAGAGCAGGTCCTATAGGTGGGGCGCATGGTGCAGGTAGAGACCCTGAGCTAGGAGGCAGGGACTCAAGTCCTCATCTTGGATATGCCATAGCAATGCTGTGTGACCTTAGAGCTATCGCTGCCCCTTTCTGAGCCTCCCTTTTCTCATCAACAAACAAGGGGGCTGGATTCAGTGTTCACGGAGTGCCCCGCAGCCCTGCTGCAAGCCGACACTGCTACATTCACAACCTTGCAGGAGGCAGGAGACAGGGCTGGCTGTGCCTCCCTCCTCGGCAGTGGGAGAGAGCTTCTGATTCTGTCTGAGAGAGGTGGAAAAACTGTTGCAGAGAGTGAGCAGCCCGGGGGCAGCATCTGTTTGGGTCTGAGTGTGTGAGTGCGTGTGTATGAGTGAGCAAATATGTGTGCGTGTCTGCGTGTGCGTGAGTGTGGGTGTGCATGGATAAGTGTATGAGTAAGTGTGAGTATTCAAGGACTGTGTGAGTGTGGATGTGAGAGTGCCCATGTGTGCACATATGAGTGTGTGCCATGTGTGTGCCTGTGTCAGTGTGAGTGTGCATGCGTGGGAGCATGTATGCATGTGTATATTTGAGCTCATAGGCGACCTGTGCCCTGGAGAAGCCCAGAGTAGTGGAGATTGGAGTTTGGCTGGAGCAGAGAGCCCCCGTCTCTTGTCTTTACCTGGCCCTCCATCCTCCAGGCCAGGGTGGGACCTCCGAATGGGTGGAAACAGCCCAAACCAGGCCTTTGCCCTTGGTAGGGCCAGACGGTTGGCCTTCCATCTTGGCAGGGCATCTGCCTCCAGGGGCCGCTCCCATGACCTGCCCTGGGTCTCCCTTGAAGCTGTCAGATAGGGCTGCTATTTGGGGAGGGGACTATCTTTAGAGGCCTGATAATCCTTCTTGGCGCTGCTTTGGGGTCACCCTGGCAGGCAGCCAAGGAGACTTTCACCTTTAGCAGAGCTGCAGGCCACAGCCATGTGTCACCCTGTGGAGGAGGGGGACCCAGAGAGGAAGCCAAGCCTAAGGGAAGGGCATTCAGCTACCAAGGCCATCTGCCATCTCTGCCCCCTGAAGGCTGGACAAGAGCTAGGTGGTCATCACTTAGTGTGATCAGACATCAACCATCTCTGGGTAAACGAGCTTCCCTGTGGGTGCCTGAAAATCACCCACAGTGCCTCGTTGTCATGGTCAGGCTCTGCTGCTCCTCACCCAGGCCCTTGTTTATGTGATGGGCTGGGTTGGTGTCTCTGCCTAGTCATGTAGTTGCGGTGTGACTTTGTAAAAGACACTTAGCATCTCTGACCTCAGCTTATTTCAAATTCTTTTTTTAAAAAAATTAATAGGTCTTATTTTTAGAGCAGTTTTAGATTTACAGGGTCAAATGGCTTTTTAACATAACACCTTACAGCTTGCAAATCCATCACTTTTCACCACTTGTTTATTGCCTGCCTACTATGTGCCAGGTCTTGTTGGAAACTCAGCAGTGAACAAAACGATGATCCCTGCTCTCAGGGAACTGACATGTTAGTGGGGGCAGGCAGATGATAAGCAATTTGGTCTGTCAAAAGATGGTGAGTGCTTCCGGAAAAAGAGAAAATAGAGCAGGGAAGGGGAATCTGGGTACCAAGGTATCAGGGGAGAAAGGTAGCAATTTTAATTAAGGTGGTCTATTAGGGCAGGCGTCTCAAGAAGGTGGCACTTGAGCAAAGGCTTGAAGGAAGTGAGGGAGTGGTCCACACCGGGACCTGGGGAAGAGAGCTTCAGCCAGAGGGAACAGCCAGTGCTAAGGCTCTAAGCATGTTGGACATACTCAAAAGACAGCAAGGAAGCCAGTGTGTCTGGGGCAGGGCAGTCAGGAATAGACAAGGAGGGTAGAAGCAGAAAGGGTTGCACACAGGATCTTTTTTTTTTTTTTTGAGACAGGGTCTTATTCTGTTGTCCAGGCTGGAGTTCAGTGGTGCAATATTAGCTCACTGCAACCTCCGCCTCCCGGGTTCAAGCAATTTTCCTGCCTCAGCCTCCCAAGTAGCTGGGACTACAGGCATGTGCCACCATACCTGGCTAATTTTTGTTTTTTGTTTGTTTGTTTGTTTTGAGCTGGAGTTTCACTCTTGTTACCCAGGCTGGACTGCAGTGGTGCAATCTCAGCTGACTGCAACCTCCACCTCCCGGGTTCAAGCGATTCTCTTGTCTCAGCCTCCCGAGTAGCTGGGATCACAGATGCGCACCACCATGCCCAGCTAATTTTGGTATTTTTAGTAGAGACGGGATTTCACCATGTTGGTCAGGCTGGTCTCAAACTCCTAACCTCAGGTGATCCACCCACCTTGGCTTCCCAAAGTGCTGGGATTACAGGCGTGAGTCACCACACCCAGCCTATATTTTTAGGAGAGACAGGGTTTCACCTGTTGGCCAGACTGGTCTTGAACTCCTGACATCAGATGATCTGCCTGCCTTGGCCTCCCACAGTGCTGGGATTACAGGTGTGAGCCACCACACCTGGCCGGGTTGTACATAGGATCTTTTAATTCACACTCCCAGGCCAAGGGGTCCATGAATTAATTCAGAGACTCCTTGAACTAGGATGGGAAAATTACATGTTTATTTTCAGTAATCTCAAACTGACAGTTAGCATTTTCTTCAATTATGAATGTAGGCGATAAAGTAGGGTAGCGTTTAGCAGTGCCTGCAATATTGTCACCACTAGCAATCAGATATTTTCATCACTTCACAGTTGTTGCAGTTGCCTCAAAATATCATGCGCATTCATCACGACTCCAACATGACAGTTGTTATGAGACCAGCCACCAGACCGTGTTATATAAGGGGTTAATACAGAAACATAAATATTATTATATAACGCCATACTTCAATATGATTGGTTTTCGTTCTAATCTAAAAATCCTATGCATTTTATTTTATTCAATTAAAAACATTATTCTGAGAAGGGCCCATACGCTTCCCCCAACTTAGGTCTTGACTCAAGTAAGGTTAGGACCCTGCAGGAGGGCCTGAGGCCATTGTGAGGACTCTGGAGTTTTCCTGGAGGGACCTGGGGAGCCACAGCAGGCTTCTGAGCAGAGAAGCAGGAGGATGTGTCTTGTTACTGTCCCCATCAGCTTTCCTCTGTGGGGATCCTCTTAGGTGAAGGGAGGCGGTAATGGTCAAGTGCAGCATGGACAAGTTGGAGGACCAGCCCTAAGAGTTTGAAAGGCAAGGGCAGGGTGGGAGAGAGACCCTTCATCCTTCACCCCTTGCTTCATCCTTCACCCCTGGCTTCTCTCCTGCCATGTCTGGGTGTCAGAACTGGCCTCTGGGAGGCCCCAGACTTGGGTCTCTTGCCCCTGGGAGCTGAAGGCTGGGCTGGGGGCCCTCCAGAGGTACATCCAAGACAGGGCAGACCCTGAGAGGAAGCAGTAAAGGAACCATGAACCAGGCTTGCTGCAGGGAGCCAGGGACAATCCTCAGAGACTCACTCTGGTGGAAATAACAGCAGTAACAGCAGCCAACTCTTATTAGCATCTCCTCTGTGCCAGGCACTATTGTAGAGCTTTACACGCATTAGATCTTAATCCCTGTGAATTCCAATGAGATTGGTACTAGTACCTCCCAGTACCCTCACTTTTAAGAAGAGGAAACAGGCATAGAGATTGTAAGTAACTTGCCCAGTCACACAGCTAGGAAGTAGCAATCTTGGTTTTTGAAAAGTGGCAGGTAGGAGGACAGATGGATGCCCCAAAGGCAGGGGGCACCGAGAGGTAGGGCAGTTCTTCCTGCCTGGGGAAGGAGGAGGGAGGCAGGCTGTATCAAACATCTGCTTCATTTCCCTCTGAGAAAACTGAGGACCAGAGAGGGTTAGGTCACACAGCCAGTTAGTGGGACTGGCAGCGCTAGAACCTTGGTCTGACTCCCTGCATTTCTGGCCCTCCTGACCTCACTCTTCCCCACAAAGGATGAGGAGGCTGGGGGCAGGAATAGCCTCAGAAGCATCCTAACATTGATCTTAGGCATTTAGAGCCTCCTTCAAACGCTGTGGCCCCAAATCATGACCTATGATAGTGCTTGAAAGCTCACTATTAACAGGCAATTATTTAAAGCATTGTGCTAAGTGTGTGAACATGCATGATATCACTCAATCTCCCCAACCCTCTCCCCCAAATATATGAGAAAGCTGCCTTAGAGAGATAAAGAAGATACTTGCACAAAGTCACATAGCTGGGAATGGCAGAGTTGGGGTTTGACCGCATGTCTGGCTGATTCCAAAATCCATGCCTTTATAACAGCACCTAGCACTTAACTGAGCACTTTCTATGTGCCACGTGCTATTCTAGGTGATTGACATGGATACATTTGCAGAATCCTTACAATGACCCTGTTGGGGAGGCACCATTAATATTCTCAATTTACAGGTGTGGATAACTGGGGCATGAGAGGTTAAGCAGCTTGCACTGGATTACCCAGCTGGTCAGCGGTAGAGCTGAGATGGAAGTCGGGCAGTCTGGTCATAGAGTCTGGGTCCTGGGCCCACACACTGTCCTCTTGCCCTCTGGGTCTGGAATGATCTCCAGATGCCCAATGGAGCCACCATCACTCCTAGACTTGGGCTATTTTTCTCCATTAACATTTCATGTGCCATTAAAGACAGGTTATTTAGATGCTTGACAATGGGGGACTGCCCTCTTTATATAATTAAGGCCCTTCAGGATTGGAGAGAAGGAAGCAAACTCACCTGCTCAGCTCCTACTACATGCCAGGCAGTTAACATATGCCTATGTCTTCTAAAGGAATTCTGCAGGGTAGGATGTAAAATCCCCCTTTCCGGATAAGGACATTGAGGCACAGAGAGGTAAAGTGACTTGTCCAAGGTCATTCAGCCAGTAAGTAGCCAAGATGCAAATAGAACCCAGGACTATATGACTGCAGAGCCCATGCCCTTTCTGCCAAGCTACACTGCTTCTAGAATCCACCATGGGCCCCTGGGTAGGGGGAAGGCCCTGGTATGGGAGACAGAAAGATGCCCAGGTTAGCTTGGCCAGAGACTTGGTCCAAAGTGGGGCTGCAGCAGATGGTCTCATCCTGACTCAGGGGCCACCTCAGCCCTGAGCTCAGGCTACATAGGAAATATTTCATGGGGCAAAGAACAGGAGACTCCCTCATGATATGGTTATGGGAGATGCCACCTCCCTGCCCCCCTCTGGTCCCAGCTGCTGGGGCCCACTTCCTGATGTTCTAGGTGGAAGGAGATTCTAGAATCTGAAGGGCAGTGTGAGTCATCTCCAAAGCCCCCATCCCCAGGCTCCTTGCACGAGACATGGCATGTGCAAGCATGTGCAGAATTTGTGTGTGACTCCAGTATGACCTTGATTAACTCTGACCCCTCCTTTACCTAGTGTTTTAATAACATCATAATGGCAGCACGTGGTGGTTCATGCCTGTAATCCTAGCACTTTGGGAGGCCAAAGCGGGTGGATCACTTGAGATCAGGAGTTCGAGACCAGCCCGGCAAACATGATGAAACCCCATCTCTACCAAAAATACAAAAAATTTAGCTGGGTGTGGTGGTGTGCCTGTAGTCCTAGCTACTCAGGAGGCTGAGAGAGGAGAATCGCTTAAACCCAGGAGGCAGAGGTTGCAGTGAGCTGAGATTGTGTCACTGCACTCCAGCCTGGGTAACAGAGCAAGACTCTGTCTCAAAAAAAAAAAAAAAAAAAAAAAAAAATTCATAACACTCATTATCAACAGTCTTGACCCCTCGCCAGGCAGTGCCATCAGTACTTTTTGTGCATCATATCACATTTCACTCTCACAATAGCCCTCCGAGGAAGTTACTGCATTCACCCCATTTTACAGATTATAAATCTGAGGCTTTGGAAAGGCAAAGGGACCTGTCCGCAGCGCCACAGTGAGTCAGTGGATAATATGATTGGTGGACCAGCTTCATCAGCATCACCTGGTCACTCGTTGGAAAAGCAGCATCTTGGACCCCATTCCAGACCCACTGAATCAGGATGATTGGGGTAGAATCCAGCAGTCTGAGTTTTAAGCAGGATCCTCCAGGGATTCTAATGCATGCTCAAGTTTGAGTAGTCCCAGTTTATAACACTAAGTTCCTAAGTTATACCCCTTCTTCAACAACGCTATCAGCAACCCTGAGAAGGGGTTGGGATTGGAAGTAGCTGTTGTTATTATCACTATCCCGCTTTCCAGATGATGAAATGAGCCTGGACCAAGACTCAAACCCAAGTCTTTGGGTTTCAAGGCCCTTTTTCTTCATGGAATCTGTTTTTCCATCTGGAAAAAGAAGCGAGTGGAACAAAAGGATCTTCCAGGAAGAACAGGAGTCAGAGTGTCAGGCAGTGGTGCCGCTTAGGCCCCGGCAGGACCTGCCTCTGGGCCCTGGCCATGGTGCTGAATCCGTGGCCCAGAGACGGGACAACCGCCTAGGATGGGAGATTGCGCCCCTAGAGGCGCCCCTGTCTGAGGGGTGCAGTTCACTGCCTCACCCCCAGGAAGCGGGAACCCTGAGAATCCAGCATAAGACTGGATTTCCAACTGCCCCTCAGCTCCCCTAGGTCCTAGAAGCATTTTAGGGGCTGAAGCCACTCTGTGCCTTTAAGAGCAAAACAGAGACCTGATGGGCTGAGCCGAGCTGGTGTGAGGGGATAGTTTAACTCCTTCCTTCTCAGCCCAAGACACGGGGTGGGGGGTGGGCGACGACTGGGGACAGACCCTCCAAACCCCAGCCAGAAGAAGGCCCGCAGACAGAGGGGCAGAGGAGCTGTGACCTGGGGGGCTGCAGTGTCCGGGAAGGCAGCGTGCAGGGAGGGACTGAGAGGGGGCTACCGGGGCTGGACCCCAGGAAGCGCTTCTTCTCCCTCCCTGCAGCAGCAGCACCTCCCACCCCACCAGGCCGTCTTCCCAGCAGTGCCCATTCTCTTCCCCTTGCCTTTGTCTCTTTTCTCAGCACCCACCCCCCCACCCGCCTGCGCCCCGCACCCCGACAGACCTGCTGTTTCTGGGAGGGAAAGAGGCAGAATAGATGCTCCTAAAATTGAGAACTGTGCTCCTGGGGCCCAGGCAGGGCCTGTCGCCTCCCAGGTGAGCAGCCCTGGAAGGAACCCCCGCGTCCCACGACCTCCGGGACCCCCAGACCCCAGGTTTCCCCCTTCAGTCTTTCGCTGCCGTCAGATCCCTCAAGCCCTGGGGCTCCCCTCCCCAAGCCTCCCGGCCACCGGCGCAGGCGGCTCCCGGCCCGGCTCTACCTTCTGTGAGCTGAAGGACTGGGTCCAGTGGTACAGAACCAGGCTCTCCCTGGGCCAATGGGCGGGGCTGGCCGCCTCGGGAGCGTCGGGGGCCTCCGCCGGCTTGGCCGCATCGCTCTCCAGTGCGGAGATGGGCCACCAGCTGCAGTTGGTGGGGGTCAGATTGTTGGGGGTCGCCATGACAGCCCGGAATCAGAGGCAGGAAAGAAGGAGGCTCCGGCGCGGCGGCTCTCTCTCGCCCAGCATCACATGGCCTCGCCGAGCCTGCCCCTCTCCTCCCTCCCTCCCCGCTCCGTGAATGTCATTACTCACCGGGCAGTTGGGGGAGGGGGCAAGGGGATCCCGGGAGCTCCTTCCTTCTCCTCCCCCTGGCCCGCCCCTGGCCCGCGCCAGAGAAGCCGCCAGCCCTCAGTATCAGTCTCCCTGCAAGGATGGAAGGAACCCGAGGAAGTAGATCGTGCCCCCCAAACAGCTCAGCGTGTGGCGCCAGGCACCTGCCAAAGATTCCACCATCATCAACGCTTTCCTGCTTCTCGGTCTTCTAAGGGGCAAATACCTCTTAACTGGGATTCTAGAGATCTGTTCCTTTAGAAATTAGTGTCTGGAAATTTCTTGTCTCGCGTTGAAGCTGTTATCTTCTAACTTTTCCCCTGAAGGGCCTCGAAGGGTAGAGGGAACAGACTATGATATATTTAACAGACACTTACATAGCACTTACTGTATGCCCAGGCACTGTTCTAAGAGCTCTACAACTATCAGCCCATTTAGCTCTCACAATAGTCCTATTAGCTTCATTTTACAGAGAAGGAAACTGAGGCACAGAGAGGCTAAGTGACCTTGCCCAAGGTCATCGAGCTGGTAGGTGTTGAGGCTGATGTGAACATAGGCAGTCTGGCTCCAGAGTCTGTGCTCCTAGCCATAAGGTCATGATAATATGGTAAGAATATAAACAACGGCACAGCAACCATTTATCAACCTGAGCCCCTTACATGCATCATCTCATTTCATCTGCACAATCATCATTTTTCACAGATGAGAAAGGCGAGGCTCAGAAATGTCAAGTCATTGGTTCCAGGTCGCATCTTCTACTAAGGCATAACCAGGTGAGCCCAAAGAAAGCCCATAATGCCTTTGCTGTCACAAAGTCTGCCCTAAACATTCATAAGAACTTCAGAAAAGTTCCTTAATACACCTATACTTCCATTACTATAAATACTGTGTTTTAATTTATTTACCATTGAGGAAATACAGAAGCAGACCCTGGGACAACAGATGGAAATAGATGTACTAGGAAGATAAGCTCAGTCCTCCCTCTTACCCCCGACCACCCACCCCCATCCATCATGCTGCTAAGGACTCCTGGGTACCTCATCCCCCAGGCTGTAAGCCGTACTCAAAAGGAACCGGTGAACCTCCTTCTACCAGGTAACAGATGTTCTGTGGCCCCTGGGTTTCCCTTTTGCCTTGGCTGCCACAAAACCTATAGCTACATTTTCTATCAAGTCTCAGTTGCTACATTAGCCTCCCTCGTTCAGCATACATTTTTTGTCACTCTTTTGTGAAATTTTTGTTGTTGTTCACTGTTCAATTTTGCAAAAAAGGGCATGGTATATCTTGAAGGAAAATTCAATCCTGTATGCTCCCAGGGTCACAATCTTGCAGGTTTAACAAGTGCCATAGGCGATTCTCATGAGATGCAAGGTTGGTGATACAGTTTGCATCTGTGTCTCCACCAAATTTCATGTTGAAATGTAGTCCCCAGTGCTGGAGGTGGGGCCTTGTAGGAGGTAATTGGATCATGGGGGTGTACCCCTCTTGGCTTGGTGCTGTCCTTGCAATAGTCAGTGAGTTCTTGTGAGATCTGATTGTCTAAAAGTGTGTGGTCGGGAACAGGTTAAGAAAGCAAAATAAAAAAATAAGTATGTGGCACATCTTCCCCTACTCTGTCTTGCTTCCTCTCTCACCATGTGATATGCCAACTTCCCCTTTGCCTTCAGCCATGATTGGAAGCTTTCTGAGGCCTCACCAGAAGCCAAGCAGGTGCTGGTGCCATGCTTCCTGTATAGCCTGCAGAACCATGAGCCAATTACCCCTCTTTTCTTTATAAATTACCCAGTCTCAGGTATTTCTTTATCTCAATGTGAGAATGGTCTAACACAGTTGGGAAACACTGAGATAGAGGAAAGATCCCTAGATTGGAGGCAGTAAGATAGGGCTCCTGGTTGGGTGACTTCTCACAGGTCACTTACCCTCTCTGAGATTCAACTCGTCATCTGTGAAGTAGAGATGATGATAACTGCACAAGGCAGAGATGGATCACTGTCACCCAGTGTTCTCAGTCCATAGGACACAGTAGTTGTTGGAAAGTGGCTGCCACTCACCAGGGACTACTCCACTTTGCATTGAGGTGGGGCAACCACATGACTGAGTTGTGGCCAATGAATGTGGGCAGAAGTGAGGAATGCTGCTGCCCATAAAACCCCCATGATCCTCCACTCTCTCTTCCCATCTGCCTATTGAATATCAATGCCTGGAGGAACTTGAAAGCCCCAAGGGAAAGTTGATAAAACTCCTTGTTCCTCCCCACACCTGCTGCCAAATGGACTTTATATGAGTGAAAAATAAAATTCTATTGTGTGAAGTCACTGAGGTTTGTATCTGTTATAGCAACAAGTGCTGTGTTACTGAACATACTGCCTCCAGCAGTGTGGCAAAAGTTAAATACGCTAATGCGGAAGTTGCAAACTGACAATGTGTTGGCTTGGACCCACCCTGCAGATATGTTCTCTTATGCCTACCCCAGTGTTATTTTATTGACAAATTTTAAAATGAGCAATTTCACGCAAACATCTGGATTTCCAGGTTCATGAAAACCCAGACTAGCTGGCACCTGGGTTTGCATGCCAGCAGTTGGACCGGGAGCGGCCATCCTGTTGGGTGGAAATTTGATGGTATGGAAAATCTGGCCCCTATCAATGTCTTGAAACTGTTGGCATTCAGGGAGCCTGACTCACAGCAGTCATGCTCAGATACGTGTTCATTCCCTCAACTAATATTAATTGTGGACCCACTGTGTGCCAGGTGTGTTGCTAGGCACCAGAGATATAGCAATAAGACAGACAGACAGACAGACACTGGCCTGCTCTTTGGCTTGTTCACTTAGCAAGACATCTTGGAAAGAGTTTCCTATCAGCACAACAGGTCTACCCTATACTTTGCAGGACTCTGTACTATATGGATAGATCACAAAAAATTTACTTAACTTCTACTGATGGACATATGTGTTGTTTCTAATCTTTTATAATAAAGATAAAGCTGCAGTGAATATCCTTATTTATATATATTTGCCCATATTTCTATATAATCTGTTTGCTAAATTCCTAGAAGCAATTGAAGGGCATGGCTTTGCCAAACATCACTTCAAAGAGGTTATACCACAGTGCCCATTTCCCTCACCCTTGCCAACGCAGCCTATTTTAAAACTTTTTCTTTGTGAATCTATGGGTAGAAAATGGTATGTCTTTAGTTTGCTTTTGTTTTTCTTCTTATTACAAAACAATTTCAAACATGTGAAAGTAGCTTAATGAACATCCATATATCTATCACCTAGGTATAAGCATTGGAAAAAAATTGCCATATTTGTTTAATTGGGGAGTGAAGTATTTTGAAATAAATTATAGGCATCATGATATTTCTCCAACTAAATATATCGGTATTCGATACTTATAAAGTATCAAATAATTTGTATCTAACATATGTCATTTTCTTACATAAAATGCAATTTTCATATTAAGAAATTAACAATATGAAGGCCAGGTATGGTGGCTCACGCCTGTAATCCCAGCACATTGGGAGGCCGAGGCAGGCATATCACTTGAGTCCAGGAGTTTAAGGCCACCCTGGGTGACATGGTGAGGCCCCATCTCTACAAAAAATACAAAAATTAGCCAGGCATGGTGTCATGTGCCTGTTGTCCCAGCTACTCAGGAGGCTGAGGCGGGGGGAATCGCTTGAGCCTGGGAGGTGGAGATTGCAGTGAGCTGAGATTATGCCACTGCACTCCAGCCTGGGCCACAGAGTGAGACCCTGTCTCAAAAAATATATTTATATTCAAATCTCTCCAGTTTTGCCAGAAATGTCTTTACAGGTGGTTTCAACCAGGATCCAATCAAGGACCACGAAATGGATTTTGTTCCTGCAGTCTTAAGTCTATTTTAATCTAATATGGTCCTCACTCTATTTTTTTTTTTTTTTTGACCCCCAATGGCAGTGACTCATGAAGAGACTGGGCCAGTTGTCTTGAGCAATGTTCCTCTCTGGGATCTGTCATGTTGCTTCACTGTGGTGTCCTTTAACTTCTTAACTCTCTCCTATATTTCCCCAAAACTAGGATTTACATCCAATGGATGGATTAGATTTAGGTGGAACATTTTGGGGTAAGAAAGTAATTATATTTTACGAGTGGTGCTATGTGCTCCATTTCACCTCACTTCATGTCTAACTGTCCCACTGCTAATAATGCCAAGCCTGATCATGGGCTTCAGGTGGTGACCACACCTCTCTAGGTAAATGTCCACTTCTCCTCTTCTGACCAGCTCCTTGTGGGTGTCCAGTTCCTCATTCATTGATGGTCTGTGACTGAATCAGTTACTATCATTAGAAAATGCTGATTTTCTAATTTTGTCCTTTTGTTGCCATTTGTCAGCTGGCATTCTTTATGTGAATTTCATTAATTATGAGTGAAATTCACCATTCCTTCAACTGTTTAAAAACCAGGCCGGGTGTGGTGGCTCACACCTGTAATTCCAGCACTTCTGGAGGCCGAGGTGGGTGGATTGTTTGAGTCCAGGAGTTCAAGACCAGCCTGGGAAACATGGCAAAACCCCGACTCTAGTAAAAATACAAAATATTAGCTGAGCGTTGTGTCACGCACCTGTAGTCCCAGCTACTTGGGAGACTGAGATGGGAGGATTGCAGTGAGCTGAGATTGCACTACTGCACTCCAACTTGGGCGACTGGAGTGAGATCCTATCTCAAAACAAACAAACAAACAAATAAAAGCCAACTTAACTTCTTTCCTGGTGAATCATCTGTGTTTCCGTGGGGACCTGGACAATGATAGGACTGTGTGATAAGTGCTGTGACTGGGATGGGAAAGGGGTGTGGTAGAGCCAGAAAGGGACGTCTGGATCCCCTGTCTGAGCACTGGTGATGCCAGGGAAGGCTTTTCAGAGGCAATGGCTCTCAGTATGGGTTCCTGCCAAGCAGACCCTAAGACAAGTACTCAGGGCACATAATTAGCTTTGGAGAAAAAGGACATCCTGCGAGGCAAGTGGGGCAGACAGGAAAGACAGCCAAGGAAGGTGTATTGCCAAGCAAGTTACTACTGTGGGTGACCAGGGCTTAATCCCAAAGGGAAATTCTGAGAGCCACACGAAGGCCCTCAGCATTCCCCTGCCCAAGGAGGGAGAGAACTGGGGTATTTACACAGAAAGTCCTGTCAGTCGTTGTTTGAGGGCTGCTTCTTGAGAGAAGTTTTAATTCCCTGGCACTTCAGGCCTGCCCTGCAGTTGGCAGAGTGGTTCCCAGTGGCCACAGAAAGCCCTCGGGCAATAAACATGAGTGTTGTGAGCTAGGGGTCAGCTGATGTGCACTGAGTGGGAAGAGTGGGGCGTCCAGGCAGGCATCATCAGCGTTTGCTCAGGGACTTGAAGCAGAGGCTTGTGGGATGAGGGGGCATAGCCAGCTGGGGAGAAGGAGGTGGAAAGGATGCATGCTCCAGGTAGAGACACAGGCCCAGAGGTGGGACAGGGGCAGAGTGCTTGACAGGCTGATGCCCACTCATCTGCTGGAGGCAGAGTGGAGACGTGAGGCTGAGTAGTACTGCTAGGCCACTTAGGCCACCTGTAGGAGTCATCACATTGTGCCAAGGGCACTGGGAAGTCCCTGAAGAGTAGTTTTTTTCTTTTTTTGGGTGGGGGATGGAGTCTCGCTCTGTCGCCCAGACTGGAGTGCAATGGTGCCATCTCGGTTCACTGCAACCTCTACCTCCTGGGTTCAAGCGATTCTCCTGCCTTAGCCTCCTGAATAGCTGGGAATACAGGCATGCTCCACCATGCCTGGCTAATTTTATATTTTCAGTAGAGATGGGGTTTCACCATGTTGGCCAGGCTGGTCTTGAACTCCTGACCTCAGGTGATCTGCCTGCCTCGGCCTCCCAAAATGCTGGGATTACAGGTGTGAGCCACCATGGCCAGCCCCCTAGAGAGTTTTAAGTGGTGAAATTATTGTCCAGTTTGGGTGTCAGAAATCTGAAAAGTACATATTCCTCACAGGGTGGGACTACTCCTCCCCTCCTTCTGTGACACCTAGAAATGGACTCAGCCAAGTGGTTGCCACTGAATGTGAACTCAGGGCACAATGAGATGGGACACCTGGGGAACATCTCACCCAGACCTATACTGGCAGGCTATATAATAAAAATGTCTGATAACACATATGATCATATGTTATCATGACATAATAACAGCCAGGAGGATGTTCCATGTGCTCAATACCTCGCTAAGCACCCCACTGCCATTATCTCATTGAGGCCGATACTGTTATCACCTTGATGTGAGGATGGATGGTTCAGTTGGCCCATTCTGGGATTCCCCAGCCAGTGTCTCTGCTCCCTGAACATGGCTAGGACACACGGCTGACTTCTGGCTCTCTGGGGCCGCCTTTCCAAGTTTTTTTTACTGACTCTGTCTCCTGTCTTTTTCCAGGCAGGTTTAATACAAAGATCTCAGGGGTGTTTAGTGACTCACAGTCAATCCTCCAGTGGTGCCTCATCTCACACAGAAGAGGGCCAAAGTCCTAATGACTTAAGGTGCTACCCGATCTGGCCCCGTCTGGTCCCAATCTGGCCCCGTCTGGTCCCCATCACACCTCCCCATCTCCTTTCGCCCTCCCTTGCCCGCTGCCCCAGCCCATCGGCCTCCCGACTCTTCCCTGGAGGCAGTGGGTGCCGCTCCACACTTTGCCCAGGGTCTCTTTACTTGCTGTTCCCACTGCCTGCCATGCTCTTTTTTTTTTTTCCCCCCCAAGCTGTCTCCCTCAGCACCTTCATATCTCTGCTCATGTAAATGCCAGCTTAGAATTAGCTAAACCTGGCCGGGTGTGGTGGCTCAAGCCTGTAATCCCAGCACTTTGGGAGGCCGAGACGGGTGGATCACGAGGTCAGGAGATCGAGACCATCCTGGCTAACACGGTGAAACCCCGTCTCTACTAAAAAATACAAAAAACTAGCCGGGCGAGGTGGCGGGCGCCTGTAGTCCCAGCTACTTGGGAGGCTGAGGCAGGAGAATGGCGTGAACCCAGGAGGCGGAGCTTGCAGTGAGCTGAGATGGCCACTGCACTCCAGCCTAGGCGACAGAGCGAGACTCCGTCTCAAAAAAAAAAAAAAAAAAAGAATTAGCTAAACCTTTCTTGACTGCCCATGTAAAAGAGGTAGCTACTCTGACCCAGCACTCCTTTACATGACTTTATTTTTCTCCATAGCACTTACCAACAGGGGGTCTGCCACGCAGGGTTTTTCTGTTTGTTTGTTTGTTTGTTTTGAGACGGAGTTTCACTCTTGTCACCCAGGCTGGAGCGCAATGGCTCGATCTTGGCTCACTGCAACCTCTGCCTCCCAGGATCAAACCATTCTCCTGCCTCAGCCTCCCAAGTAGCTGGGATTACAGGTGTGCGCCACCTTGCCTGGCTTATTTTGTATTTTTAGTAGAGACGGGGTTTCTCTGTGTTGCTCAGGCTGGTCGCAAACTCCTGACCTCAAGTGATCCACCGCCTCGGCCTCGCAAAGTGCTGGGATTACAAATGTGAGCCATTGCACCTGGCCTGCCGTGCAGTTATTATCTATCTCTCTGATAGGGATATAAGCTCCATAAGGGTAAGGACGTGGTAATGTTCACTGCTGCCTTCAGCTCCTGGCCCAGAGCCTGACACAGAGTAGGTGCCCAGTATTAAATAAACAAGTCAATCAATGAATGACCCCTGGCCTGCCCCGGAGATGACCTCTGGTCAGCCTGACGGAAGTTTGCCGTGACCCTAAAGTCTCCGTTCCACACTTTTACGCAATCTCTCAATTCTCTTTTTCAGAACACTAATCGCATTCACTGGGTATCATTTTAATTCCCAGAGGGGACATTATTTCCAAGGTCTTGAAGGGCACTGCTGCTCCCCATCATTTTCCCTTCCACCCCAAAACACTTTAAATCCTGCTTGGACTAAAAGAGTAGGGGAAGGGCTGACAGATTTGATACACAAAGCTTAACAAATTTTGTACCATGAAAATTATAAAATAAAGTTAAAAGAAAAGCAATAGACTGGGAGAAATATTCACAATTTACATAAAAACATGTATTCATCCATTTCCATATTGCTATGAAGAAATACCTGAGACTGGATAATTTATAAAGAAAAAGAGATTTAATGACTGAGGAGGCCTCACAATCATGGTGAAGGTGAAACAGGAGCAAGGACATGTCTTACATGTACTCTCTTGGCAGCAGGCAAGATGAGTGTGTGCGGGGGAACTGCCCTTTATAAAACCATCAGATCTCATGAGCCTTATTCATTATCATGAGAACAACACATGAAAACCCACCCCATGATTCAATTACCTCCCACCAGGTCCCTCCCACAACATGTGGGGATTATGGGAGCTATAATTCAAGATGAGAGTTGGACACAGCCAAACCATATCAAGACATAATATTCGTCATACATAAAGAGTTCCTGCAAATCAATAAGTAGTAGTTAAAATTAGAAACAAGCAATTCATACTAAAATCTGTGGTGGACACTGTAGTTATCTGTCCAACATCCATTCTACACACATCTACCTCCCCTCACCCCACCCCTTCATGTTGCAGCCAAGGGACTAGGGTGGGGCTTACCTTGACTTCTGCCCCAGTGGTCAAAGCCAATCAGGTTAATCTCATCCTCCCTTGTTCCAGTGGTTGTTTCTAATACGTGAGCCAGTCAGCCCAGAGCATTTTGCTGGTGGTCCAGGGGTGGTCCTGTTAGTGCAAAGCTCAGGTTTTTGTGCAGTGCTTGTGGGATGTATCTGCTCTTTTTTTTTCTTTTTCTTTTTCTTTCTTTCTTTTTTTTTGAGACAGAGTCTCACTCTGTTGCCCAGGCTGGAGTGCAGAGATGTGATCTTGGCTCACTGCAACCTCCACCTCCTGGGTTCAAGAGTTACTGCTGCCTCAGTCTCTGTGTGTTTGGGATTACAGGCATGTGCCACCACACCTGGCTAACTTTTGTATTTTTAGTAGAGACGGGGTTATACCATGTTAGCCAGGCTGGTTTTGAACTCCTGACCTCAGGTGATCTGCCCACCTTGGCCTCCCAATGTGCTGGGACTACAGGCATGAACCACTGCACCCAGTCATGGAATGTGGCTGCTCTTTTTGCTAAACTTTGGCCAGGAAGCCTGTAGCCTCCACTGCTCCTGGCAGCCATTCTTGAGGGGAGCCAGGCTTGAATGAAGCTGACACCAAATGACAGGGTACTGAGCTGGAAGCAAATGACCTCTGGGTGAAATAACTGAGTTGCTGTCTTAAGCAACCCTGCAGCTCCAGCCCACTAAACTTGCCAGTTATGAAAGCCAATAATTTGCTAACTGCAATTTTAAAGTCCAAAGTTATAAAATCAAAAGTTTTCTCTCTCTATCCCCACTGCAAGTTCCAAGTTTAAGACAAACTCATTTAGTGGCAACATCTGCACTGAACTGATATGAGACTATGATTTTTATTTATCTTTCTCTAAAGAAACATTAATGTATTTGATTATGAGGTGCTGCCCCAGCCCCCACTGGGAATTTCATTAATATTTAGTATAGCACTACATTACCTTTCTAAAATCCCACAAAAGCCAAATTCAAAAATTCATTTCAGATAAGAGATTGTGGATTTGCCTAGCCTTTCAGGAAGAAAATTTGGTGAAATTTAATGAAAATCTGTCAAATGTACTTACCTTTTAGGAATTTATCCTATAGAAACTATTAGCTAGGTATACAAGGTTGTAGTTGTACAAATTTATAATAATCATAATAACAGCTACGAGGGTTTTCCATGTGCCAGACAGTGCGCTAAGCACTTTATGGACATTATCTTGAGATAGATATTGTTATTATCCTGATAATATACATCGGGAAACTGAGACTCATCTGGATATGAATGATAGTAGCCTAAAGTCAAGAGCTAATGAACACTAAGTCCATAGAAAATGAATTTTGAAGTGTCCAGACAATAGGGGATTTGACTTAAAAATTAGAGTATATCTATAACACAGTTGGATGAATTGATTGATTGAGACAGGGTCTCACTCTGTTGCCCAGGCTGGAGTGCAGTGATGCAATCATGGCTCACTACAGCCTCGACTTCCACAAGCTCAGGTGATCCTCCCACTTCAGCCTTCTAAGTAGCTGGGACAACAGGCTTGTGCCACGATACCCAGCTAACTTTTGTACTTTTTGTAGATATGGGATTTCACCATGTTGCCCAGGCTGGTCTTGAACTCCTGAGTTCAAGCAATCTGCCCATCTAGGCCTCCCAAATTATTGGGATTATAGGTGTGAGTCATCATACTGCACCATGGAATAATTCATATCCACTAAATATAAGGAAGGATTTCATGATATGTTTAAATTTTAAGAACAGGTATTGATTATATAAGGTGTTTTAAAAATTCTATTTAGCTTAGGTTATTACAACCTTTAAAATGTAAAGAGGAAAAAAGCAGGTTACCAAAAAAGTATGTACAATTCAATTTTTTAAGACATATAAATAAAAGTTTAATAGTAGTCATGTGGTTATATTGAGATGGGTAGAGACAAGGGTAAGAAGAGATCATGAGTGGGGTTTTTTTTGTTGTTTATTTTTCTTTCTTTCTTTTTTTTTGAGATGGAGTCTTACTCTTGTCACCCAGGCTGGAGTACAGTGGCACAATCTGGGCTCACTGCAACCTCCACCTCCTGGGTTCAAGCAATTCTCCTGCCGCAGCCTCCCAAGTAGCTAGGATTACAAGCACATGTCACTACACCTGGCTAATTTTTGTGTTTTTAGTAGAGACAGGGTTTCACCATGTTGGCCAGGCTGGTCTCGAACTCCTAACCTCAAATGACCCACCCTCCTTGGCCTCCCAAAGTGCTGGGATTACAGGCATGAGCCACTGCACCTGGCCTGTTATTTATTTTTCTTAATTGGAGTTTCTGGTTTTCCTTCTGTTATGGACTTAATTGTGCATCCCAAAATTGATATGATGAAGTAATCCCTAATGTGGTTATATATGAAAATAGAGCCTTTGAGGACATAATAAAGGTTAGATTAGGTCATAAGGGCGAAGCCCCAATTCAACAAGACTCTTTTTCTTCTAAGAGGAAGAGACATAGGAGTGCTCACAGAAGAAAGGCCCTGTGAGGACACAATGAGAAGGTTGCTGTCTGCAAGTCAGCAAGGGGGGCCTCAACAGAAACCAACCCTGCTGGTACCTTAATCTTGGATTTGCAGCTTCCACAACTGTGAGAAAATGAGTTTCTGATTTTTTTTTTTTCTGTCTACTTCTTTCATTTAGTTTCTGATGTGTAAGCCACCTCGGGTGTGATACTTTGTTATGGCAGCCCAAGCTGACTAATATACCTATTGTAGACATGCATTATTCCATCGTTTTAAAAAATTTTTTAAATCTAAGTTGTTCAGGAAAAAAAAAAAAAGATACTGCTTGATTTCCCCGTGCCAGTCCTGGTCCTCACACTGCAGGAAAAGGGAAGGGACTTCACATTGTCTGAGTGTCCTTCTGAGCTAGACCTGTTACCAAAATCTCATGGAAAGGGCATTAATGTCCACATTTGACAGATGGAAACAGTGACTCAGTAAACAATAAATGCTGGCCAGGGCTGTGGCTCACACCTGTAATCCCAGCACTTTGGGAGGCCGGGGCAGGCGAATCACCAGAGGTCAGGAGGTCGAGGCCAGCCTGACCAACATGGTGAAACCCTGTCTCTACTGAAAATACAAAAATTAGCTGGGCATGGTTGTGGGTGCCTGTAATCCCAGTTACTTGGGAGGCTGAGGCAGAAGAATTGCTTGAACCCGGGAGGTGGAGGTTGCAGTGAGCCTAGATTGCGCCATTGCACTCCAGCAAGCATAGCTGGCGTTGGGACCCAGGGCTATCTGACCCCCAAATCCAGCTGAGCTTGTCCCATCTCTTACCTCTGCCTCCATATAGTGGATGCTGAAATGGCCACAGATATGGGTAGGGTTGGAGTGGGGAACATCTTTCAGCCTGTAAGGAGCACCCAGAATATTTTGCTTCCAAATTCTGGGCAAGAATAGCTTTCCTGAGAGTAAGAAGTCACTTGAATTTTGCTGTGACAAATCTTAACAGGTAACGCATCACTTCTACATCTATTGCATCAGGGTTTGTAGCAGGACGAGCCGCAGACAAAACTACTCAGACACCAGATTAAAGAAGGAAGAGGTTTTTTTTTCCTGGCCGGGAGCGTCGGCAGACTCGGGTCTTAAGAGCCGAGCTCCCTGAAGAAGAAATACGTGGCCTTTTTAAAGGCTTACAACTTTAAGGGATCCATGTAAAAGGGTCGTGATAAACCAAGCAAGCGTGGAAAACGTGACGAGGGGCTACATGCATCAGCTAACAGAACAAAAAGTTTTACAGTGCTTTCTCATACAATGTCTGGAATTTATAGATAACACTAGTAGTTTTGGTCAGGGGTTAATATTATTATTATTATTATTATTTTAACCACCAGGGCCAGGTGGTGGTGCCAAGGTCATCTAGCTATTTATTTATTTATTTATTTTACTTCTGTTTCTTTCCAACTTTTTGCTTTCTCCCCCTTCTCCTGTCTTATAAACTAGGGAAAAGGGGAGATGGGGAAAAGCTGGGAAGGACAACAGGAGAAGTGGTGGTCTCATTCTATAGGTTCACTGACTCGAGAAGCTGCAGGCATGGGAGAAGTGCCATGAATGAGGCAAGCCAGGCGTAAAGCAATGCTGTGTGGTGGAGACTGTGGCAAACTGGAGAGCACAAGTTCTTCTCAACACGACAGTCGCTCCTCGTCCAGCCACTGGAATGCAAACCCAGGTGCCAGCGATTCTGGGTTTTCACGAACCTGGAAATCCGGATGTTTGTGTGAATTTGCTCATTTAAAAATTTATTGATAAATTCGGTTGGGTGCAGTGGCTCCCGCCTGTAATCCCAGCACTCTGGGAGACCAAGGCGGTGGATCACCTGAGGTCAGGAGTTCGAGACAAGCCTGGCCAATATGGCGAAGCCCCATCTCTAAATACAAAATTAGCTGGGCATGGTGCTGTGCGGCTGTAATACCAGCTACTTGGGAGGCTGAGGCAGGAGAATCGCTTGAACCTGGGAGGCAGAGGTTGCAGTGAACCAAGATGGCGCCACTGCACTCCAGCCTGAGTGACAGAGCGAGACTCCATCTCAAAAAAAATAAAAATAAAAATTTATTGATAAAATTATATAAAAAAGAACACTGGGGCAGGCATAACAGAACATGTCTACAGGGTGGATCCAAGTCCATACATTGTCAGTTTGCAACCTCTGCATCAGAGCATTTAATTTTTGCCACACTCCCAGAGGCGGTATGTTTGGTAACATAGCGATCCTTACTGTAACAGATACAAGTCTCAGTAGCTAAACACATGGAAGTTTACTTTTCACTAATATAAAGTCCAGTTGGCAGCAGTGTGGGGAGGAACAAAGAGTTCTATCAACCTTCCCTTGGGGCTTTCACGTTCCCCCAGGCATTGATGTCCAATGGGCAGATGGGAAGAGAGAGTGGAGGATCATGGGGGTTTTATGAGCAGCAGCATTCCTCACTTCTGCCCACATTCATTGGCCACAACTCAGTCATGTGGTCGCCCCACCTCAGTGCAAAGTGGAGCTGGGAAATGCAGTCCCTGGTGAGTGGCAGCCTCTTTCCAACACCTACTGTGTCCTATGGACTGAGAACACAGGTCTCTGGGGGCAGAGATGGATCTCTGCCTCATGCAGTTACTCTATTTTACAGATGAAGAGAAGAATCTCAGAGAGGGTAAGTGACCTGTGAGAAGTCACACAGCCAGGAGCCCTGTCTTACTGACTCCAATCCAGGGATCTTTCCTCCATCTGTGTTTCTCAACCTTGCATCTCGTGAAAATCACCTATGGCACTTGTTAAACATACAGGTTCCTGGTCCTCACCCCAGACTTTGAATCTGAATGTTCAGCAGAAGAATGTGGTAATCCTAGATGGTTCTTATATTAGACTCTACACTGGTGGCTGAACCTCAGCAGCATCTGGGTAGCTTTCTGAAACAATAATCTCTTGGCCCTGACACCTAGTAATTCTGATTCAGTTGGTCTGGGGCAGGAGCCCTGACATGGACATTTTATAAAACTCCCAGGTGATCCTGAGAACCATTGCTTCTGCTCCAAACCAAACTGGGCTGGCATCAGTCTCACCCAGTAGAGATTTCAAGCTAAAGCAGTGAAAGAGAAGGTGGCGGGGAGCGGAAGGGTGTCAGTCAGTGATTTTTTACCCTGTGTGCACTTTAGAACTAACTAAGGTCTTTTATAAAGTAGCAATGCCAGGAACCCAGCCCTAGAGATTCTGATTTAATTGGTTTATAGTACGGCGTGGGAATCCACATTTATTTATTTATTTGTTTATTATTTATTTTTAAGATGGAGTCTCACTCTGTTGCCAAGACTGGAGTACAGTGGCATGATCTCAGCTCACTGCAACCTCTGCCTCTCGGGTTTAAGTGATTCTCCTGTCTCAGCCTCCCTGAGTAGCTGGAATTACAGGTGCCTGCCACAACAACTGGTTAATTTTTGTATTTTTAGTAGAGATAGGGTTTCACCATGTTAGCCAGGCTGGTCTCAAACTCTTGACCCTCAAGTGATCTGCCCGTCTTGGCCTCCCGAAGTGCTGGGATTACAGGTATGAGCCTGTAATAAAATAAATAAATAAATAAATAAATAATATGAATATAAATAAAATATACATATAAATAAATAAAAATATAAACATAAATAAAAATAAATAGGTGCCCGGCCTATTTATCAAATAAATTTATAAAAATTAATTTATAAAAATAAATATAAATAAATAAAACATAAATAAATAAAAACTGTAAATATAAATAAATAAATAGGCTGAGGCAGGAGAATTGCTTGAACAGGGGAGGCAGAGGTTGCAGGGAGCCAAGATTTCACCACTGCACTCCAGCCTAGGTGACAGAGTGAGACTACGTTTCACTAAAACAAATGAAAAAGAACCACATATCTGGAAGGCTTCCACCAGGACGCCATGGCCTCTGAGTGGGTGGCATCATGGGTGTTCTTTAGGAGTTACTTTTTGCTTGGCCGTATCTTTTTTTTTTCTCTTCCTGTTCTGAGCATTGCTTACTTTTGAATAAGAGACAGGAGCTGGACTTACTCTAAACTCTACTTTAAATCTCTAGTTCATTTTAGCCAGCCTTCTCTAATTGGCAGTGTTTTTAAGAAAACTTCAGATTGAAAAAGGGTGAATGCTTTTAATAAACAGTTAATGAAGAAGCTGAAACCCAAGAGGTCCAGTGATTTATCTGCCCAGGGCGGGCGGCAGGGCAGGCTGAGAACTCAGATCCGTCTCCTTACGTCCTCTCCTCCTCTCCCGCTTACTGCCATCTCTCCAAGTCAGCAATGCCTAGGTGTCTCAGGCATTCATGGCCTCGCAGCTTGGACACTCCGTGCCCGACATGACTGGTGTGGATTCTAGGGAGTGGAGACTTAGACCACGCAGCCTCCATATACGCCTTTGCTTTACTGGAAAACCACACTGGGCTGCAGATCAAACACACAGAACTGCTGGCAGAAGTCCTGTGCCCAGCACCAGGGCCAGGAGCTGTCTGACCACTCTGAACGTCGGCTATTGGAGGAGCCCACTCCACATGATTCACAAGGGCTGCAGACAAGTCTACGCCACTTCTACCATGTGGGACATTTTCTTGGGAATATCCAAGTGTTATCAACAAGTTCCCCAGGACGCTTCCTCCAGGCTGACTCTGGCTCGCTCTGCACCAAGTGGAAGGAGCGTGGCACTGCTCCGGGAGTCCTTGCCCTGCCGGGGAGTGGGTGGGGAGTGGGAGTGGGTAAGACTGGGCTCCACTCCATTTCCACTCTGACGGGATGTGGTGGAGATGAGGAGGGAATGTGACCCCCACCAGAGCCTATGCCAGCAGCTCCAGCTCTGCAACAGCACCAGGGGGCTTGGCTCAGCTCTGACAGCCCTGGAAGTTCACTGGGCAAATAGATCTCAGATTTCAAAGCTGGGAAATGAACGTGAGCATGAAATGTGCCCCTGGGCAGATGAGTTCATGGAGTATGTGCTGGGTTTCCCAGGGTCAGCCGCAAGGTACATTTTGTTTTGGAGGTCTGCCCAGTGGTAAGGAGTCTCTCTGGCCCAAGATGATTCTTGGAGACAGACCCTGGGCCTGGGTGTCCACCAGGTGAAAATGGTTTGGAAGAGCAATAGAGGAATTCTCAAGGCCAGAGGATGGGAGACTGGAACCTGAAGCACGATGGATTCTCAAGGCCCACACTGAGGACTTCTTTCTATACCTTATCAGGGAAAAACAAGCAGGCACATACACAATTGTCTTAGGAACACACTGCAAAGTCAGTCAACAGTTAATGGTCCAAGAGGTATAGATCTTAAAAAAAAAAACAAACAAACAAACCTTAATGGCGCCAAGTGCAGTGACTCATGGCTATAATCCCAGGTCAGGAGTTCGAGACCAGCCTGGCCAACATGGCGAAACCCCGTCTCTACTAAAAATACAAAAATTAGCCAGGCATGGTGGCGGGTGCCTGTAGTCCCAGCTACTCGGGAGGCTGAGGCAGGAGAGTTGCTTGAACCTGGGAGGTGGAGGTTGCAGTGAACCGAGATCATGCCACTGCACTCCGGCATGAGCAACAGAGCAATACGCCACCTCAAAAATAAATAAATAAAAGATCCTTAATGGCTTTTCAAAAGAATTATAGAAATCATACGTTCATTATATCAAATTCGAGTAATATATAAAGAAAGAAATAAAAGATTTCTCTATTATCCTGAAGAGGTACAGAATAAATTATCATTTTGCAAACTACCACATTGGCAAGACTGAAAAGACTGACACTGTCAACCATTGGCAATCTTGGTGGAGGCCAGGGTTTCTCATCCTTGGAACTACTGACATAATTCTTTGTTGTGGGGGACTCTCCTGTTTATTGTAAGGTGTCAAGCAGCATCCCTGGCTTCTGTCCACTAGATATCAGTAGCATCTCTGTCACCATCCCCTAAGTTGTGACAGCCAAAAATATCTCCAGGCATTGCCAAATGCCCCCTCAGGGGCAGAACCTCAGAGGAAGAAGCATCTCTGGCTGAGAACCACCGTAGGCCAATGGGTGCCCCAAACACCACGGGTGGGAGTGGAATCCAGGAATTCTGCCTGTCCATCAGATATTACAATCTGTGTCACCAGCAACTTCACTTTAAAATACATTTACAAGAGTACAAACTTGTTTGACAAGCATTTTAATGCAGCACAATTGGTAGTATTTTAAACATTGGTAATAACCAGGCCAGGTGTGGTGGCTCACGCCTGTAATCCCAGCACTCTGGGAGGCTGAAGCAGGTGGATCACCTGAAGTCAGGAGTTTGAGACCAGCCTGGTCAATATGTTGAAAACCCATCTCTACTAAAAATACAAAAATTAGCCAGATATGGTGGCGCACGCCTTAATCTCAGCTACTCGGGAGGCTGAGGCAGGAGAATCACTTGAACCCGGGAGGTAGAAGTTGCAGTGAGCCGAGATCGCACCACTGTATTCTAGCCTGAGTGACTGTGAGACTCTGTCTCAAAATAAATAAATAAATAAAATAATAAAAATTGGTAATAACCCAAATTAATACATTAAATATATATACCTGTAAAATGCCCAGATAGAAGAGTTTCTATGTCTTTTTTTTTTTTTATCTTCTGAGACGGAGTTTCGCTCTTGTTGCCCAGGCTGGAGTGCAATGGCGAGATCTCGGCTCACTGCAAACTCCGCCTCCCGGGTTCAAGCGATTCTCCTGCCTCAGCCTCCTGAATAGTTAAGATTACAGGCGTGCGCCACCATGCCCGGCTAATTTTTGTATTTTTAGTAGAGACAGGATTTCACCATGTTGGCCAGGCTGGTGTTGAACTCCTGACCTCAGGTGATCCACCCGCCTCGGCCTCCCAGAGTGCTGGGATTACAGGCGTGAGACCGTGCCTGGCCATGTCTTTCTAGAATAGAAAAGTAGCTCTGATATAGCAAGGTCTTAAAATTATGAGGGGGATCAGTCGAGATGCAGTATAGAGGACATTTTTATAAAATTTAAAGAACAAACTGTATGAACAAGTGCACGTGTACATGTACTGAAAAAGTATACACAGAGAAATATGCATGGGTTTAGTTTATGTAAAGCCTGGAACCAGGTGTACTAAACCACAAACAGTGGCTGTCTCTCTGCAGAGTGGAATGGAAGGGCGTGGTGGAGCACGTGACAATTTTCATTTCTACTTTAAGTATTTCAGCACCATCCCAATACTGGATATATTATACTCAAAGGAAAAGAAATCATTCTACCACAAAGACACACGCACCCATATGTTCATTGCAGTGCTATTCACAATAGCATAGACATGGAATCAACCCAGGTGTGGATCAACAGTGGATTGGATAAAGACAATATGGTACATATACACCATGGAATATTAGGCAGCCATATAAAAGAATGAAATCGTGTCTTTTGTAGCAACGTGGATGCAGCTGGAGGCCATTATCCTAAGTGGATTAACATAGAAACAGAAAACAAAATCATGCATCCACGTTTTTTTTTTGTTGTTGTTGTTGTTGTTTTGAGACGGAGTCTTGCTCTGTTGCCCAGGCTGGAGTGCAGTAGCGCAATCTCAGCTCACTGCAACCTCCACCTCCCCGGTTCAAGTGATTCTCCTGCCTCAGTCTTCCAAGTAGCTGGGACTACAGGTGCCCACCACCACGCCTGGCTAATTTTTTGTGTTCTTAGTAGAGACAGGGTTTCACTGTCTTAGTCAGGATGGTCTCGATCTCTTGACCTCGTGATCCACCCACCTTGGCCCCCCAAAGTGCTGGGCATGTTGTTACTTCTAAGTGGGAGCTAAACATTGAGTACACATGGTCATAAAAACGGGAACAGCAGACACTGGGGAATACAAGAATGGAGAGGGACAGAAGGGCTGAAAAATACTACTTACTGGGGACTATGCTCACCACTGGGATGACTAATTCATTCATACTCCAAACCTCAGCAGCCCACAATATATCTATGTAACAAACCTGCACATGTACCCCAATCCTAAAATAAAGGTTAAAAAAGAAAAAAAAATTCAGCAACACTTGTTTCATCTTACAAGGGCATTGTAAAATAATAAAGATAAAAGTTAAGAGATAGGGAAAGAAAAAAAAGGGAAAAAGAAAAGAACCCTCATTGGAGTCCTGTTCTGCCCAACCCTGGAGTTACTAAGTAAGCCCAACTTAAGGGGTCGCTTGAGCTCCAGACTTTAAAGCCCCCAAGGCAGCAGCATCTACACCACCTTATCAGATCCTCAAAGCAATTCTTCTAAGTTGGTAGACTGGGATAGTTATTTCCATTCTGCAAATGGGGAAACTGAGACTCAGAAAGTACAGTGACTTGCCCAAGGGCCCACAAGAAGTGGTGGCCCTGGAGGGATGAGAGGGAACGTGTTCCCCAGCTCTCTAGAGTCTCAGGCCGCTGTTCCTTCTGCTGCAACTCCCCAAGTAACAGGAACAGGTGCAACAATGGGCCTTTACAATCAAGGGCCAAACACGCAACCCTGTTCAAGCTTGTGCCTCAACTCCTTCAATTCCTCGTCAGCTTTTATTCCTTCAAAGCTGGTATTCATCTTTCTAAAGTAATTTTCATCCTTCTGGCTCTTTTCTGAAGGCAGCACGCTTTAGAAAGAGCAGGGCTTGAGATCTGTCACTCATGAGCTCAAATGGCTTCGCCTCTCTGGGCCTCATCTGCAAAATGGAGATAAACTTATGTAACTCCCAGAATCATTCTGAGGATCAAAGTAGTCATGTGTGAATGCATTTTGTAAAATACAGAGCACTGGGGAATACTGATTTTACTTTAACAAAATAAAACTCTAGCCCTCTTTCTGGGAGGTCAGGATACTAGTAGTAGGGTAACTTAAAGGGTGAGTATACTGAACGGGAATCTGAAGTTGAAACAGACACAAGTATTGGCAGTATCAGTTGGGAAGGTCACACACAGATTTCAGATAATGGGCCAGTCCAGCTAAGCTTGTACCTTACCTGAGTCAGATTTCTTTAAAATCTATTACTGGGCTTTGGGACTATGCCGTCACCAGGGAGGGAGGGCACATGCTAAACACCTTAAAGCAGGGGCAACAGAGAAACAGAAAAACCAACGTATTGGCCAGGCACGGTGGCTCACACCTGTAATCCCAACACTTTGGGAGGCCGAGGCGGGTGGATTACTTGAGGTCAGGAGTTTGATATCAGCCTGGCCAACATGGTGAAACCCTGTCTCTACAAAAAGTACAAAAAAGATTAGCTGGACATGGTGGTGTGAGCCTGTAATCCCAGCTACTCAGGGGGCTGAGGCAGGAGACTTGCTTGAACCCAGGAGATGGAGGTTGTAGTGAGCCAAGATGGTGCCACTGCACTGCAGCCTGGGCAACACAGCAAGACTCCATCTCAAAAAAAAAAAAAAGAGTATTTCCAGCACTGAAATTATATTTCCACCTGCAGGAAAACAGACCAGGCAGGAAACAGGTAAATATGTCCACCCAGGGCTTATGGGACTGTTAGCTAATTTAAGAACATTGTAACAGGCAGCATAGCTGGAAGCACCTTGGGCATGGGACCTACCCCCACCATCCCAGGGACATGTAGTAAAAACCTGCCTTGTAAATAAATAGCAACAAAGGTGAACTTTAAAAAAAGCTCGCCTCGCTGCCTGAAAGGGTGTGGTGAGGACAGCCCTAATATACACACTGCTGAGAGTAAACGGTTGAGAGCTTTCCTTTGAAGCAATTATCAGTGTGTTGCTGGAGACTTTAAACTGTTTATACCTTCTCACCCAGGAGTTCCAGGTGTAAAACTCTACTCTAAGAAAATAATCAGACAAGGATTTTTGGTTTAGAGTTTTTTATTACAACAAACACCCACACACACCCCTAATTGTCCAGAAACAGGTGAATGGTTAACTACAGAATAAGTTATGAATATATTTAAATGATGGACTATTATACAGTCATTCAAATAATGTTTTGAGGAATATATTGTGACATAAAAATGCTCATAATAGTAAACTGAAGGAAAGCAGGATATAACACGTATGCCCAGTGTATGAGGCTGTTCATGCACTGATATAAATAAATGCCTGAGTCTGTGTCTTCATAAAGAAAACAGGTTTAATTTGTTCTTGGTTCTGCAAGCTGTACAGGAAGTGGGGTGCTGGCATCTGCTTCTGGTGAGGCCATAGGGAATTTACAGCCATGGTGGAAGGCAAAGGGGAGCCCGTGTGTCACATGGCAAGAGCAGGAACAAGAGAGGGGGGAGGTGCCGCACACCTTTAAACAACCAGATGTCCCGTTAGTTCACTCATCACCACGGGGATGGCGCCCAGCCAAGCGTGAGGAATATGCCGCCATGATCCAAACGCCTCCCACCAGGCCCCACCTCCAACACTGGAGATTACAGTCCCACATGAGATTTGGAGCGGACAGACATCCAAGCCAGCTCACACAGTGTACCAGCAGTTAAAATGCACACACTTAAAATACTAATGATAATAGTAGCAGTGGCTAATGTTGTTGGATGCTGTATTAGTCTGTTCTGTGATGCTATAAAGGAATATCTGAAACTGGGTAATGTATACAGAAAAGAAGTTTGCTTGGGCCACAGTTCTGCATGGCACCAGCATCTGCTTGGCTTCTAGTGAGGTTCTCAGGCTGCTTCCACTCATGGCGGGACGCGAAGCATAGCTGGCCTGCGCAGATAACGCAGCCAGAGAGGGAAGCAAGAGAGAGGAGGTGGGAGGTACCAGACTCTTTCTAACAACTGGGCCTGGGGTGAACCCATTACCATGGGAGGGCACCACACCATTCCTGAGGGATCCACCCCCAAGACCCAAACATCTCCCATCAGGCCCCACCTCCAACAATGGGGGTCACATTTTGACCTGAGATTTGGAGGGGACAAATATCTAAGCCATTATCAGATGCTATGAGCCAGGCAGTGTTCTACCACATTGGTCATTCCATTCTCTCCTAGTCCTCTAAGGGAAGCCTATGATTACTATCATCATTCCCATTTTTCCGAGGAGTAAACTGGGCACAGAGGCTTGGGCAGTGTGTCCAAGGCCACACAGAGGGGTGGGTGTGTGAGGCAGGGCTTCTCAGAGTCAGTGTGGCTCCTAGGCACTCTGCAACACCATGACCAAATGCTGCCAGAGGACATCCTCAAGAGGGGGCCAGGTCGAGTCCTTCTGAGGCAAAGGCCAAGCCCTTCAACTGAGTATCCCAAAGACAAGACCGCCTCCAGCTCGCAACCAGAAAGACCTGGGCTCAAATCCGGCACAGATCCTTCTGACCTGTGTGAAAGCAGCAAGCCACGTTCCTCTCTGAGCCTCAGTTTCCTCATCTGTAAAATGGGGATAAATAACACTGTCTGCCTCCCAGGGCTAACCAGGGGATAAAAAAGATAAAGTGCCTGAGTCCTTATATTTTCTAAATTTTCTACAGAGGTATATTTTTCTTTTGTTAAAACTACTTTTTATTTAAAAAATAATATATTAACACATTAAAATATTTCCAAAGTTTGGGGGGTATTAACCCAGAAGCCAGACAGATGGGAGGAGGTGAATTACATTCGATTTGATTCAATTAAATTGGAAGGCACTGGGGAAAGGCCAGGAGACCAGGCTTAGAGGGAAAGATAACCTGCTCAATTAGAAACACATCATGTTTCACCAGGTGTCAGAGGGACATCCATGTAGGCGACTGACTAGGAGGACAGTGGACACAGAGGCGTGGTGTCAAGGAGACACACAGGCTGCAGATATGAATGTGGTATCAGCAGCAGGCAGACGTGACCTGGAGCTATGGAAGACATTGACTGTTTCTGCCTGCCCTTTCCCTCCACCCCTTTTATGGGTGACAGCAGCCCACTTTTCCCTTTGGAGAAGTACCCCACCCCTTTCCACACAGTCTTGGTGAGACAATCAAAGTGTCCTGCCACCCAAGCAGTGGGCACATCTGCCACGACAGGTGTAAAGGAGGATATTTCTTGAGATAAAACCAATGCACTTCTGTTGTGGCTAATTCCTAATTCCTAGTTAGCCTGCAGCTCCCTCCAGCCAGTCAGTCAATGGAAGCCATTGCCTGGCTCTGTTTTAAATTAGATTTTCTTGAGTCCACAGCGTGAGACATTAGTGTTAAAATGTGACTTCGTTGAGGCAGAAAAAGTTTTCTTAACTTCCAAAATCTTCCTTTTACAGAGCAAGAAGACAACTTGGAGATTAAATTATTACATATATGTACAAATGTCATCTACAGGGTAGATTCTTAGACTTGTAATTTTGGTAGATATTGCCCAAATCAACAGGGCTGTCAATTTCACAATCCCACTGGTAATGTACTAAAGGGCCTGCTATTTATTCTTCCGACTCCCCCACCTCCAGCCCCATCCACAGGGCATGCTGTCAAGCTTTGGGATTTCTGCCAATCTGACAGGTTAAAAATGGTATCTCCGCATACTTTCTTTTTTTTTTTTTTTTTTTTTGAGACGGAGTCTCGCTCTGTCGCCCAGGCTGGAGTGCAGTGGCCGGATCTCAGCTCACTGCAAGCTCTGCCTCCCGGGTTCACGCCATTCTCCGGCCTCAGCCTCCCGAGTAGCTGGGACTACAGGCGCCCGCCACCTCGCCCGGCTAGTTTTTTGTATTTCTTAATAGAGACGGGGTTTCACCGTGTTAGCCAGGATGGTCTCGATCTCCTGACCTCGTGATCCGCCCGTCTCGGCCTCCCAAAGTGCTGGGATTACAGGCTTGAGCCACCGCGCCCGGCCAATCTCCGCATACTTTCAATAAGCACTTCTCTTTGAAGATTGAGACTGAGCACCTTTTCATACGTTTAAGGGCTATTTGTATTTCTTTTGCTGTGAACCATCTGTTCATGTCCTGCGCTCACTTTCTCTATTCGGCGGCTGCTGCAGAAGTCCTTAACCAGTCGTTTGTGGCTTTCACAGAGGAAGGGAGGAAGGGCTGTCTTGTGACTCAGATAAGGTTAAGAATTGTAGGGAAAAGAACAGCTCACCCTAACCTGACACCTATTTTGTGGTATACATAGAGATGTTTATTTTAAGTTTTAAAAACTTTTAATTGAAGTTTAGTTATACACACAAAAAAATGTACATATAGTACATTACAGCATACACTCCTATAACCAACTTCAGATGAAGGAACATTACCTGCACCCCAGAAGCCCCTCTCAACACTCCCAATCCTTACCATGTGGAGATTCTTCTGCAGCGTTATTTCTTGATTCTATTCTAAAGGCAAGTGATCCACAAATCCAGGGTCTTCCACAGTTTTGAAGCCACAGTGAAGGGCTTTACCATCGGTAAGGGAAGAGGCCCTGTGGTCCTAGGGCTCCCTCTGCTGGTGATCAGCAGTTACCTGGAGCTCTGAGGATTGACTGCAGTCTTGGAAATCAAATTCATGCAGAATGGGAATCCGCACACTGGCGCATGGCTGAGGTATCACAGACTCCTCCTTCACTCTCCATCCTGTTAACATTTCGGGAAAGCAACTATCAAAACAATAGACCACAGTAGCTTGGGGGCTATGAAGAGAATGACAAGAAAGAGCAGCGAATGCCCGCTTCCCAAACCTTGCCTATTCCCCACCCACAAAAACAGGAGGCTGTTGTGAAAGGTCCTGCTGCTCAATCAACTGTCAAAGGCATCGACAGTCCCCAGTCATGTTTCTAGAAATCTAGTAGACAACTGGAATTATTTGCTAAGATGACTGACTGACTGATGGACTCCCTGGCTCCTGTGCTAGGTACAGAGATACAAAATGCAGCTCCTATTCAGGTGGACTGCATGCGAAGTCCCATGGGACAATGGCGTCAGGCCATTTAACCCACACAGGGGAGCAGGGGTTGAGGGAGGGAAAGTCAACGTAATAGGTTCTTCTTGCCCTCCAGAAATTTAGAATCTAGCAGGAGATACAAGAAATGTTTGGATAAAGGGCTGAAAATAAGTTCAGGAGGGACCTGAAGAAGCTCCAGGTGAAATGTTACTGTGGTCCTAGAAACAGGGAGGGGACCTGAGCTGACAAAGTCGACGGGCGGTAGACAGAGGAGCTGGAGGCTCTTCAGTTGTAGGGAGGGGCAAAAAACAGATGCCCAGAGAAGCCAACAGGCCCACAGTGGACTCTCCTGGTAGAAGAAAGTGGGGAGGATCATCACCACTGAGGCAGGTCCTTAGGGTTGTGGGTCCAGGAACTCCATTTTTGTCAGGGTACCCAGAGCCAAACAAATTCAGGGGGATGGACTGTCTGTTGACTGAAGATCTACAAGCCAGGTGCAGCATATTCATTTGCAGAAGGGACTATGTCCTTCCCACAAGTGGAATGCTTGTTCGCCTTCCAGGGCTCCCTTGTTTCTTTTCTCCGATTATTTCCCACCCTCTCCTTAAGGGTCCTGTCCTTTCCTGTGGCTTCAATGGCCACCTGTATGCAAACTCCACAGTCTTTATTTCCAGTCCCCACTTCCCATGTGAGCTTCAGAACCATGTATCTTCCTGCCTGCTGGACACCTCTACGTGGCTGCCCCACGGATCTCTCAGGTTCAGTGTCCAAACTGAGCTAATTTAGAGAAATATCAGCACAGAGAGGCAGTGACAACACAGACTCTACCAGGTTGCCTGGGTTCAAATTTTAGCTCCGCCACTTGTTAGCTGTGTGACCTCGGTGAGTTACTACTCTTTGCTTCGGTTTCCTCATCTGGAAGATGATGGTGATAATAGTAATCTCATAGGATTGTGGTGATAACTAAAATAAGTCTTCTGATACATAGGAAGAGCTATGAAAGTATCAGTTCTCATATGCTGGGCACAGTGGCTCAAGCCTACAGTCCCACCACTGTGGGAGGCTGAGGCGGGCAGATCACTTGAGGCCAGGAGTCCAAGACCAGCCTGGCCAACATGGCAAAACCCTTTCTCCACCAAAAAAAAAAAAAATTAGCCAGGCATGGTGGCACATGTGGGTGACTGAGGCAGGAGAATCATTTGAATTAGGGAAGTGGAGGTTGCAGTGAGCAAGAGTGCGCCACTGCACTCCAGCCTGGGCAACAGAGCAAGACTCTGTCTCAAAAAAAAAAAAAAAAAAAAAGAAAAGAAAGAAAGAATAAAAGAAAGTATTAGCGTTACTATGATTCTCCATTTAAATGTCCTTCCTCTGCTCACTGTCAGCTGGGTTCAACAGAGTTTAATTGAGACGGGCACCAATATCCATTCAGTTGCTCAAGCTGGAAAGCAAAGTATCATTGTCAGCTTTCTCTCACTGCCCATCCTGTTCGTAGTCAATCTCTCCCTGAGGCCTGATCTACACAACTTTTCAATCGGGTCACTTGTTCTCCATACTTAGGGCCACCTGCCCCTTCGATCACCATCATCGCGGGCCTGGATCACCATGCTGGCTCATGCTGAAACCAGACAAAATAAATCCGGTCATTTCTTTCCATAGCTCCTACAGTTCTTAGAAGGAGAAACCTTAGGATAAATCCCTTGCTGCAGCCTTTGGGACCTGATTCCTGCTTTCATCTGCACTTGAAATTTGTATGTTCAAAACCAAACCCTCCCACTCCCCAAACCTAGTCTTCTTGGATTCCCTTCTTTAGTGAAGGGGGCCACCTACTGGCTTGGCTCAGGCCAGACATCTCTGCTCAGCAGGCCGCGGAGCCCTGCTGGTCTCACCATCCTTCAGCCATGGTTCCCATTCTGGTCTTCCCTCAGATATTTCGAGTGTCTTCTAACTGGTCTCTCTTACATTCCCCACCCTCCCCATCTACTTTCTAAGAGTCTACTAGAATGATATAAATTGCTACTAAAAATAAAAAAATTAGCAGAGCATGGTGGTGCTCACCTGTAATCCCAGCTACTTAGGAGGCTGAGGCACGAGAATCAGTTGAACCTGGGTGGTAGAGGTTACAGTGAGCCAAGATCATGCCATTTCACTCCAGTCTGGGTGACAGAGAGAGACCTCAAAAAAAAAAAAAAAAAAGTTTCAATAGTTTCTGGCACACAACACTCAATGCCTTCCTTTAACAAGTAATTACTGAGCGCCAACTACGTGCCACATAGAGTTCAGGCCCTGGGGATACACGGTATTTTCATCAATTCCAAGACACCATGATTTTAAAGACTCACCACTTACTGTAGGTACAAGAAAGAAAAAAAAAAATACTACCAACTAAACCAGAACACACTGGTGATTATAAGACACATCCAGATGTTCTAACTGCTATTAATAAATTGTGGGAAAATGTGCATCTTTGATTCAACAGAAATAGTGACTAAAAAAAAAAGACACAAAGTCCCTGTCCTCAGGTAGCTTCTATTCTAGTGACGGGACCAAAGAATAACTATACATTGTCAGGTAGTGATAAGTGCTATGATAAAGCAGGGTAAAGGGATACAGAGGGAAGGGGGTGCTGGGGAAGCCAAAGAAGACCCCCCCCCCCCGCCCGGGGAGCTGATATGAGCAGAGACTTTGAATGACGAGATGAACTGTGGGTAAACAATGCTCCAGGAGGGGAAACATCACATACAAAAGATCTGAGATCTGAGAGGGAAATATGCCTGCTGGGTTCAAACACATGCAAAGAAAGTGTGGCTGGAACAGTCCTAGGCCCTGGGCAGCCAATTTCCTCAAGCCCAGTGGTATTTTCCAGGTGAAAGCAGGTATCCCTGGTCTAGCTGGGTACCAACTACAGGAGGTAAAGGTGGGGAGGCTAAGAAAAGCAGCGTAACTCAGCGATCAGCAGGGTGGATAGCCAGACTGCCTAGATTGGAATCCCCGTTCTGCCACTTACAAGCTATGTAACCTTGGACAAGTTATCTAACTATTCTGAGCCTAGTTTCCTCAGCTGTAAAACAGACATCATAAAAGTACATTTCACAAATTGGTTATGAAGATTACATGAGCTAACAACTTGTAATCAAGACAAACAATCATTATCACTACCTTCTGTCCCAAAGTCATTTTCATTTTCATTTTAATTAATTGATTAATTATTTATTTTTTGAGACAGGGTCTTGCTCTGTAGCCCAGGCTGGAGTGCCATGGCATGATCTCGGCTCACTGCAACCTCTACCTCCTGGGTTCAAGTGCTTCTCATGCCTCAGCCTCCAGAGTAGCCAAGATTACAGGCATGCGCTACCACTCCCGGCTAATTTTTGTATTTTTATTTATTTATTTTTTTAGGAGAGATGGGGTTTCACCATGTTAGCCTGGCTGGTCTCGAACTCTTGACTTCAAGTGATCCACCCGCCTCAGTCTCCCAAAGTGCTGAGATTACAGGCGTGAGCCACCACACCTGGCCTACCCCAAGTCATTAAGAAAAGTATATCGAGGTAAGAAATAAATTAATTTGAGTCTTAAAACATAAGAACAGAATATTTTCCAGATTACCAACTGGTAGGATGGCAGTCACATTGTTAGGGAAATAATTTTCTTTATTACTTTGAACTTGGCTTCTCCAAAGTTATTTTTTAAGCAAAACTATTATCTTCCTATATAAATTGTTCTTGCAGTACAAATTCATGGAATTAAGTCTCTCCTACTAAAGTATGTACAAGACACTTGTAACAAGAAGGAAGCACTGTTAGAGGAATTTTACATCTACCACAGCTTTTTAATTAAATGGCATTACCATGTGCATTAATACAAAGTTGATTTCTTGAATATAAAGTCCACACACAAATTCAGGCTTTTTTCCCATGGTTAAAAAGACCCAGAATTGCTGGTATAGGACAGTGATCTGGCTTTTTGTTCACTCAGATCCACCCCATTTTGTTGCTTTTCTATCTCATTCCAAGTCATGATGTACTACACCGTGAGCCAGTCCTATCTATAATGACTTAGAACTTCAGGCCACGTCAGGTGTGTGAGTTAACAGGCTTCGGTATTCACAAGAGGTTCTCATCTTCCAAGTACTCCCTGAGTAATGAGTCACATTCTTGGAAAGCATCTAACGCTTTATGATGGAGATGTGCTTACACAAAATGAAATATTGTAACTTTTTACTTTTTAGTATTTAATATAATTAGGGATGGAAAGCAGGTAAAATGAGAATTCATCAAAACTGTATTTAGCACCTACTAACCCCCAGGAACTGTGCTAAGCTCTGGGAACTCAATCAGGATTCAGACAATTCTTTCCCCTCAAGGATATATGAGATTTTTTTTTTTTTTTTTTTTTGACAGTTTTGCTTTTTTGGCCCAGGCTGGAGTGCAGTGGCGCAATCTCCGGCTCACTGCAACCTCTGCCTCCCGGCTTCAAGAGATTCTCCTGCTTCAGCCTCCTGAGTAGCTGGGATTGCAGGTGCATGTGCCACCACGCCTGGCTAACTTTTTGTATTTTCAGTAGAGACGGGGTTTCGCCATGTTGGCCAGGCTGGTCTCAAACTCCTGACCTCAAGTGATCCATCCGCCTCGGCCTCCCAAAGTGCTGGGATTACAGGTGTGAGCCACCGTGCCCGGCCTTCTCAAGGATATATGAGATTTTATCTGAAGTTATATTTTGAAGTGGCAGCTTAAAAAGATGCATTTGGTCTTGATACATTTCACTTGGCAAGGTCTGAGAAACAAAAATGCATCATATTTCCCGCTTTTTCTTTTCCAAGAGATGTTGAGAAGGGCAGTTTAAATCCTGACTTACCAGCACTGTGAGACAAAGGACAAAGCCAGCTAGAACAAGTTATCTAATCTCTAATATACTCTAATGCTATCTAATTAGCATCATTAGGTTACAATGAACAGTTTTCTTTCATCCCGTCAGTTACTGAACCTCTGGTATGAACGACGAGAATTTAAAATGTTTTACCCAAGGCCAACTTCATGCTTTATGTTTAACAACGTTATACAATAAATTGTTAGATTTCATTTACAAATATAGGCCAGGCATTCCAAAGACTGGCTGTAGTTAAGCTGGACACAGTTAAACCATCTTCGGCAGCCTATCTAGTCAGTTGACTACAACTAAGGTATTGGGGAATGAGGGTGGATGGGGCCAGTTTTGGTTCAGGGAAAAACCCTCACTCTAGGGGTGGGCCACAATCAACACCAGCCAACTCTATTGAGCAAAATCATCTGTTCTCATGAAGCTTTGAGAAGTGCAGACGTGGAGCTGGAGACTGCCAGGGGAGGAGAGGCACAGCTAGATTAGCAGAACCAGTCCTGGTGATGAAGCAGGTGGCAGCTGTTGCACAGATCACCTTTTCCCGCCTGCCATCTGAGCAACATTCAGAATCAGAAAAATGTAAAGAACCCTAAAATTCATCTCCTTTGGTGAACTGCCTAAATCTTTTTGCAAAATTTGGTGTGTAGGTGCATTTCTTTGGCAAGAGGGTCTACAGTTCTTACCAGATTCTCAAAGGAGTCTACGCCTGAAAACACGAGATTCACCGATAAGGTTCAACTTCTTTACTTACTAGATGGAAAACTGAGAGGCCCAGAGGAGGAAAAGCAGTTGCCTCAAGACAAACACAGCGATATCAAAACCGAGGCATTGGCCGGGCGCGGTGGCTCAAGCCTGTAATCCTAGCACTTTGGGAGGCCGAGGCGGGTGGATCACGAGGTCAGGAGATCGAGACTATCCTGGCTAACATGGTGAAACCCCGTCTCTACTAAAAATACAAAAAACTAGCCGGGCGTGGTGGTGGGCGCCTGTGGTCCCAGCTACTTGGGAGGCTGAGGCGGGAGAATGGCCTGAACCCAGGAGGCGGAGCTTGCAGTGAGCCGAGATCACGCCACTGCACTCCAGCCTGGGAGACACAGCGAGACTCCGTCTCAAAAAAAAAAAAGAAAAAAAAAACCGAGGCATTTCAATTCAATTCTAATTCTGGCTTCACACTATTGACCCTGGCCACGTCCAATACCTCTTCGCTTCTCTGCAGGTCCTGAAAGATCACCAGGAGGCGAGGGTTGGTGTCCGAGTCCTGGAGAGGTCGCAGGCAGTCCAGATTCTAGCATCACAGAAACTCTGGCCAAGCGCTCAGCCGGGGATTGGCTGCCATAAAGACCTCCGCACGTCCTCGCCCCCGCCTCGCGGAATTCCGCTGCATAGGTGACTCCAGGTAGAGGACCAAGCACAAGGAGATGCCGGGGCGGTGGAGGCAGAGAACGACTGCGAAGAATGACACCTATTCACTCACCTGACAGAGGGGAGGAAGCAGGCACGCCCCAAAAGCTGCTCGGGAGCAAATCCACGCCACTGGGAGGAGGCAGACCGAAGAATAACAGGAAATTACGTAAGGCGCACGTGCTTCCGAGGGGGGCGGGTGCGGGGCGTCCGAGAGGCGCGCCCCCCGCCCTGCGCCTGCGCAGCCGTCCCCTGCCGCGCTGCCGAGTCACCGGGGTGGGAGGAGCATGGGTAGGGGGCGGGGTGCATGCCGGAGTGCGCAGGCGCAATGCGACTCCCGAGGCGCGGGCCGCCCCCTTGGCTGGTTTGGATCCGGGTCAGTCGGGCGCCGAGATTCGGGAGAGACGCTCTGAACTGACTGCACCGCATCACCGGAGCGCCCCAGCTGCGAGGCGGTAAGTGCCCTGACGTGACGGGGAGGGGCCGCAGCATAGCGTCTCGGCCTGCACAGCCGGTCTGGCCGCGGGCGGTTTTTCCTGGGCCCGCCCGCCTTGGGTCGCGTCGTCTCCCGACGCCTCCTGCCTGGGCCGGGCCTGGGCCTCTCCGCGCCCCCTTATCCGCCGCGGCCTGTGCCTGCTGGAGCTCCGAATTCCGCGCTCTCTCCCCTTCCCGCCTTCCTGTTCTCCCGCGGACCCCGCCCCGTCCCGCTCCTGCGCCGTCTCCCGCCCAGCGACAGCTTCCCCTTTTCGTCCTCCTTGGCCGCCCTTTGCTCCTTCCCGCCCTTTCCCTCTCGCCTCGGAGCCCCATTCTCGTTGGCTACCTCTTCGGCCCGACTCCTTTCTTCTTCCGCATCCCTGGTGCCTCGCTCCAACTCCAGCCTCTCGTTCTGACCCCGGGAATCTCCCGAGGAGCGCAACTTTCCAGCTGGAGACCCCGGGCGGGCAGAGCCCCTGGACAGCTCCCTCCTCGGCGTTGTCCTCACACTCCAAGCCACCTCCTACCCCTCTGGGTTCTGACCAGGAATTTTCTCCATTTGTGTTTAACCGCGACAGGCACAGACTCTGGGTGAAAAAGAAAGAACTTCGTGCTTTGGCTGCAGCACTGCGAGTGTAAAGGGATGAGTGGGTTGCACGGAGAGGTGTGAATGTGCTTTTTGTCCTGGGGGCCGATTGTTTCCTCCCGGTCTAGTTTGCCTCTTCGAGTTGCTGGACAGGGTTTTCTTCCCCATACTCTACGCTTCCTGGTGGTCTGGGAGTTTCGAAATCTTTAACGTTGTGATAACAACGCTTACCCGCGCCATCCCTTCTTGATCGTTCTTAGGTCTTCTCGGGCGTGGAAATGTAGACCTAGACTTGAGGTTCAATGAGGTCTTGGTTAAAACGGCAAGATAGAAGTAAGATTGTGACGCATCCATTTCGTTGAAAGAGAAAACCAGGAATTCGTCCTTTTGATGGAGGAACTTAGAATAACTGTAATTTTTGTAAGGTTGTGGAAAATCCGAGGCAAAGTTAAATTACGCGGTTTGATTTGACTTAACATGAAGTAACTTCGAATAGGCTTTTTAAAGTTTCATCTCTTTGGATGTTGTTCAAGAGTTCACTGCAGTTAAAACGCCAAGACCGTCTCCCACAAATTTGGTATTAATGAAGAAGGGCAAGCCAATTGTATTTGTTGTCCGGAGTTAGTTGTACAGCCCTTTCTTTGAGTGAATGGGGATCTGGGGATGCAGAGGAGCTTAATGAGCCTTTTATAATTACAGAGATTCTCTTCTCTGGCCCTTAAGGTCATGCCTAACGCTCACCTTTGCTTTTGGCTAAAATAACTGAGAAAAAAGGTGAGTAGTTAAAAATGCTGGAAGTCTGAAAATCATTTAGACAGAACTTCATTCCTGAAGTTTTAATCTGTAGTCAGATTTTAATTCTGGCCTGTTTTGGTTTTTAGATGATAGATCTTTTAGTGTGTCAACAGGAATGTAAAGTTTGTATTAACATCTAGGGTGATCACCTGCCATGCTATTAAGTCAGCATAGTATAATTAAAAGTTACATATGTGGGTTCAGAGCCTCTTAGCACAGTGTTATATTGTAAGCTCTTGGAGGGCAGGAATGAGATTCTTCTAGTCCTTACAGAAATGGAGTTTAGGCTTCTATCCCTAGCATTCATTCTAGTGCCATGCACGTGGTAGGTATTCTGTAAATATTTGTGAACGAAATGAATTTCTGCCTGTAGGGTTCAGTAGTGTATACTTAAATGTGACATGTACATAAATGCTGACTAATTTCCAGAGAGGGCGAAAGAGGACTTGTGTGGGGTCTGCGGGTTGGGGAGACTGGCTCAGATGATTTATTAACTCGGTAAGGGCTGAACATTGACTAACGGATCATAAGGTAATTGAGGAACACTATAAGTCAAACTTCAATTTAGTTCTACCAGCAGGAAGAATTTGTTTACAACCTACAGTAGTACTCTTTTAGATGATGTGAAGCTTTGAAAATATTGAAATAAGTGATTGCTCACCTCTCCCCCCAGGTATATAGGAATTGATTGTGTATTTGGGGGGATCCTACCCTAAATTGAGAATTAGAGACTAGTGAAGCATGGGATTGTGTGGATAATGTTTCTTCATGTTTATGTACTTAAATACCAGCAAAATATACGTGGAGAATGTATTTAATTTTTTTTTCTTTTTTTGTCCTAAGAAGTTGAAGTGCAGGCTGGCTGAATTTTTTTTTTTTTTTAAGTAGCTGAATTCTTTTGAGACTGTTTTCAGTGTTCCCCAGAGAGCTCTGCCTAAAATATCTTAACTTCTGCAAATAAATAAATAAAGTGAGAAGTCCTGATTCCCTGCCTTTTTATTTTGCGCTGGTACTACAATAATATAATGGTTACATTATATGAAACATGATGACACCTTGACCTTTGGAATATTAGAGGTCTCACAATAACTTCAGAGCCACCCTGAGAGAAACGAGCAGATATGAATCAGAGAGGACCCAAGGCCTGGTGGAGAGGCACTGCTCCCTCTGAGAATGCCTAAGTGGGGTGGGGGCGGGGGGGGGGGGTAACAGCTTAGAAATAAAGAGGTGAAGTGAATCTTTTGCTTCAGATATCCTCTATTTCTATTTTTTTCTGTACTTTTTTCTTTCTTTCTTTCTGATTGTCTCTGATATGTTCATAGATGCTGGTTTGCTTAATTTTTATTCAGGATTTGGTACTAATAACCCTGAGTGAAAAAATAATTTGGAGACTAGATTCAAGGGTTTTTTAACAGACTTCTTTGTTGTGTTTCTTGTTGCTTTGGTTGGTTCTTCATCTCCCTTTCTCTGTTTAAAATATAAAAATCAGGTAGAAAATATGGAGGACTTTGGTTAATCAAACTAGTTAAGAGATCATTTAATGGTGCATCTACACAATAGTCATTTCTATTTTTTTTCTTTACTTTCAACCTTTAGGCTAAAGAAAAGTTTTGTTTTTTTTTTTTTCTTTTTCCACTCATGTGCACAATAATTTTTTGTGGGGTTGCAAGTATATAGTTCATTTATTTTCTTTCTGGTTTAACAATTAATTATACTATTCCAGGCTATGAATAAAAACACAAATGGAAGTATCAGCCTTACTGGTAGAGTGTATTTATAATTCTGCTTTCACAGTGGTAACGCCTTGTTCTGTAAAACGTATCTTCCTGAACATAGCTGTCTGGGTCAGGATTGCTCTAGAGAAATGCTATCATGTGTCATGAAAGTTATACTTAACTAGGGTTAGGCCAGACAAATACTCAGTGTCATTTTAAAGAATCAGAGTGCTATAATTTGAGCTATTCCCTTTTATTTCTGATGTCATTTTGTTCATAGATTTCTACACCAACTGGGGAGATTCCCATGTTAAAAAGTATGTATACTGAAACATAGGTTTCAGATCATCTAGTTTCCAAAATTGTGTAATAGGATATTGGCATCAAGTATGTGAACAGTTTATATTCTGTCATAGTACATACCCATTTTTGGTATCATTTCATTTTTTTCCCCTTAAGAAAACCTATAGTCTCCAGTTATCTATACTGAAACTTCCTTTTTGAAATAAAAATTTGCTTTTTTTTTTTCTAACAGTAAAGGTAACAGGAATGTAAAATCTTAAAAAAAGGTATACTTTTGATCCCATCTGTTTTTACTTTGCTCACTTTATTTTCTTTTTTAGTGTTAACAGGAACATCGATAAGTAGTGTAAAAACTTGCACAATGAAATCCGAAGCCAAGGATGGAGAGGAGGAGAGTCTACAGACTGCTTTCAAGAAATTAAGAGTGGATGCATCAGGGTAATTAAATATGTAATACATTATTTGGAATTATTTGTTTACTCATTCAAAATAGTCTCTTCTCCCTAAAAAGCTCTTCCTCTTTTAAAATTTCTCATTATTGAAAGAAGATATAAATGCTAATAGTGCAACACAACATCCTTCCAGATTCTGCACAGTATTGTTTTAGTTTAAAAAAAAAACCCTTTGGTTAAATTTGAAAAGTAGCGGTTCATTTGCCCTCCTAGGTTGGGTGTTTTGGTTTTCGTTCACTTTGAGGAGGGCTTCCCCCTACCTCTTTTTAATAAAAGATTATCAAGTGGTGCCCCATCAGGGATTTTATCATACATCTCAAGAGAATCACAATATTTTTCACTAAAAGTGGATTGGCTCAATAGAAATCTATGAAGACATTGTAGATTTCATGGTCTGTGATTGCTAAATCTATCACTATGGAAACCTCTATTCAGTAGGGTTCTGTCACTGAGATCAATAACCTTGGACCCTTTGGGCAAACTAATTAGTGTACCTGCATACCAGCTGCTGTCTGAATGTTAATGTTTCACCCTTTGCAAAATGTTCTGTGTAAGACTCTTCTCACCCCAATTCTTTCTCCCAGGCCAAAAGAAATCAACATTTTTAATGGATATAAGAATTTCTTTTCATGAATGGAAACTAAACACTGGAAGCTCAGAGTAGAACACCCACAAGTAATAATAATCATCATTAGTGTTTATTATTTACTTCCTGTGCCCTAAACACCGGGTTAAGTACTTTGCACATTATTTAATCCTCACTACCACCTTAGTGCATGGATACTACTGTCATTTCAGTTTACAGATGAGACTCACACAAATTAAATTACTTACTAAAAGTCACATTGGTAAAAGTTGCAGAGCCAGGATCTGAACCTAGACAGCCTGTCTCCAGAACCTCTGCTCTTAACCATCCTTTATGTGGTACCTTGAAGACAATATGAAGAAATGCATGCAGTACCTAGCACAAAGTAAAAACTAGATGTTAGTTGTTGCTATAGCTACCTGCCTGTTGCTAGTACTATTTTTGGCCTATCAAATTAAAAGGTTTATGCTGATAGATTTGCACAGTAGATATTATAGGTGCTCATATTTGCTTCCATGATACTTCTAAAACGTATCTTTCGTCTTGATGGTTTTCTAATGTGGTCGTCTTGCCAGTTCATATCAGTACTTTGATAAATCGTCTTGGGAAACAGAAGCAAAGCAGAGAAGCAGATAGTTCCAGATTGTGGTTGCAGTGTATCCTTTGTGATTTCTTATATAGGAATAATTCTTTTAAATCAGGAAAATACTAGAAATGTGTACACACAATTATACATACAAATCTCTTAGTGTGTAAATTTATATAAGTAACTCTTGATACACAGACTTCTTTCCTGATGTTTTAAAAGAAGTTGAAATGTAAAATAAAGCCAGGCTGGGCATGATGGCTCATGCCTGTAATTCTGGCACTTTGGGAGGCCGAGGTGAGCACATCACTTGAGCTCAGGAGTTTGACACCAGCCTCGGCAACGTGGCGAAACCCTGTCTCTGCAAAAAAACCCAAAAAATTGGCGTGGTGGTACATGCCTGTAGTCCCAGCTGCTCTGTAGGCTGAGGTGGAAGGATCACTTGAGCCCAGGAGGTGGAGGTTGGAGTGAGCCGAGATCGTGCCACTGCACTCCAGCCTGCGCAACAGAGCGAGACCCTGTCTCAAAAAAAAATAAAATAAAATTAAGCCATTTAGGTATCCCTAAAAATTACTTGGAACATTATTTAAAAAATTTTCAAAATATATGGTCAAAAATTATGTATATGTAAAACCAAATGCTGCATGTTCTCACTTAGAAGTGGGAGCTAAGCATTGAACACACATGGACATGGGAACAGCAGATACTGCTGACTACTGGAGTGGGGAGGCCAGGAGCAGAATGTGGGTGGAAAACCTACCTATAGAGTACTGTGCTCACTACCTGGGTCCAGTATGCCCATGAACAATCCTATGCGTGTACCACCTGTATCTAAAATAAAAGCTGAAATGAAAAAAATTATATATTTGTAGCATATATTTTGCCTTGAGTAAAATTATAAGGGAAGGAGAACATTTGAGAAAACAAAGTAAGAGAAGGGATGAGTCATTAGCATGACTAAGCAGAATAAGACTTGTGTAGTAGTGTATCATACATTCTAGTTGTTTTATATTGTTGCCAGTTTACAAATGGGACATCTGAGGATTGACTCATAAACTAACCAAGCCTTGCCAGGAATTTAGCATGATCCCGTTCAACAGGTTTTGACTCCTTAATGGTATTTGTCTTATTAGGACAAATCTCTATATAGATATAAATCGATATATATAACAAAACAATATCCTATTTATCTGACTGTAATATAATACATGCTTATAATAGAAAAATTTATGAAAACAAAACAGGATAAAAATGGAAGTAAAAATCACAGTTTACCATAACTACTGTTAACACCTATATCACTGGTTCATGATAGCCTATACTTATTTTACCTAGTTGAGATCATAATAATATGTATAGGTGTTTAACCATGCTGCTTTCTCCTTACAAGCGTTCCCCTATATCATTAAAAGTTCTTTGTACACTTAATTTCTAATAAATTCCCAACATTTTACTGTATAGATGTGCCATAATTTAGAAATACAGTATTTTTTTTTCTATTACATATTTAGGTTATTCCCAGTTACTTTTTACTTTCAATTATGTTTCATTGAACATCCTTTCATTTTAGTAGATTAATGTCTCTTTCTAAAGAATTTTGTCAGCACTATAGCATGTATAGTAGGAGGGGTGTGTGTGTGTGTGTGTATGTTTATGTGTGTTGAAAAAGTCTGTAAGGATTTCCACCAATGTTCGATGTTGGTAGTCTCTGGGTTGTGAGGTTATGGATGATTCTGTTCTTCTTGCTTTTAGATTTTTTCATGTTCTTTACTGGGAACCCGTATTATCTGTATAATTTTAAACCACAAGGATTTAACTCTGATTAATATTTCAAGTTTATTAGTTGCAAAAGTTAGAATATTTTTCTAAAAGTTGCATAATATTTGAAAATGTATTCAGTGTTAAGTTAGATGGAGTCTCCTAAAGTTTTTGCTTCTAAACTTAGTTCCATGACTCTGGTTTGCCTGCGTAAGATAAATGGTCAGTGTCATTAGCATTCTCTGACCATAAGGCCTGATCTGCCCCAGGGAAACAGCCTGAAAGTCTATTTATATCCTGCTGCTGGGTACACTTACCAATCATTCTTCGGCTTATGATTTTCCAGCCATGGGCTTTTAGGGATCCTCTAAATTTGGTTTTGAAGGAAAATGTACACTAAAAGCTGAGCAATTTTTGAGAAACCCAAACTGGAAAAAAAAATGTATGATACAAATTGTATTTGAGTTAGTGAGAACAATATGTTCTCCTCATTTTATAGTGTTGTGTAGCCATAAACTTTGTTCTTGTCTTCAGGTCCATAGCATCTCTGTCTGTTGGAGAAGGCACAGGTGTCAGAGCACCAGTCAGAACAGCAACAGATGATACCAAACCTAAAACCACATGTGCATCTAAAGACAGTTGGCACGGGTAAGAGCTTCTTATTGAAATGATTTTCATTCCAATATTATAAAATATTATTGGATTTTCCTTGCTGAGTGTCCAGAAAAGAGTAGGTTATGATATAGAACCTAAGACCCGATGATTAGAGAAGGACATATTCCTTCTTTTGCTGAATTTGCTGAGACTTTCTTTTTGGCCTGGTCCGTATTCAATATTTACAAATATTCTATGTCTATTTGAGAATATTGGGACTTCTCTCATTATTCTTGGATTCTATGTCCATTAAATCAGGCTTTTAAATGTGTTATTTGAACCTTTTTTTCAATTTTTTAGTTAACTTGACTTACAAATAATAAAGATGTATGTTGAAATCTACCCCATGGAAGTGAATTCTTTGTTTTTGCTTTATGTATCTTGAGGTTATTTTGTTGGATTTATATAGCATAGGTTTTGAGTGTTTTCCTCCTGGTGAATTGAAACTTTTATTATGTAGTGACATTCTTAATCCCTCATAATGGCTTTTGTCTTAAAGTTTTCTTCTAGTGAGTGTTTCCCTTGTGTGTCTTTTTCTTTTTTTTTTTTTTTGAGACAGAGTCTTGTTCTTGCTCTGTCACACAGATTGGAGTGCAGTGTCACAATCTCAGCTCACTGCACCCTTCGCCTCCCCGGTTTGAGCACTTCTCCTGCCTTGGCCTCCCAGGTAGCTGGGGTTACAGGTGCCCGCCACCATGCCCAGTTAGTTTTTGTATTTTTAGTAGAGAGAGTTTCATCACATTGGCCAGGCTAGTCTCAAACTCGTGACCTCAGGTGATCTGCCCACCTCGGCCCCCCAAAGTGCTGGGATTATAGGTGTGAGCCACACCTAGCCTTCTATTCTTTCAAGCATTCTGTGTTCTTGTATTTTAGCTGTGTTTCATATAAATATCGTATGACTAGGTTTTATTTTTTTCTGTTTTATTCAATGTGATCAGTTTTTTTTTAACTGCTGGGTTTAGTGTATTTACGTTTATTTGATTGTTGATATCTTCAGAAGTGATTCTGCCATTTTACTTTATTTGTCCTGCTTTTTTGTTTTTCTTTCCTTTTTTTTCCCCCACCTTACTTCTCCTGGTTTCCTTTCCAATTGTTTCAAAACAATTGTTTGCAAGGATTTTGTTTGTTCTTTTCCTCTGGTGGTTTGGAAATGGCACACTTTGTTTCTATTCTTTCAGTAGTTGTTAGCCTTGATTTTGCCCTGCGTGCTTTTAACAAAGACACAAATTAATGGTATTTTAGCTGTTCTCCTCAGAACCCCTTTCCTCTGATCTCCTGACTTCCATGATGTAGTTGCCCAGTATTTTAGTTGTGTTACTTATTTTTAATCTCACAAACTAGGTTTTATTATTATTATTTAAGCAGACAGTGTTTATTTAGATTTTTCTACTTGTTTATAACTTCTTTTCTCACCATACTTTCACCTCAGACCTCCCATATACAATCACTTACTTTTTTCCTAAAGTAGTTTTTTCAGTGAAGGGTTATTGCTAGTAAATAGGACCTCTGCATTGTATAATTCCATATAAATACATTTGAAAGGGCCCCTGATGTTAACGTCATGTCCTATTGGTAAATAACAATCATCTGTATCCGTGGGAGATCGATTCCAGGTCCTCCCCACTCACACACCCCTCTCAATACCAAAATCTGAGGATGCTTATGTCTCTTAGACAGAATGGTGTAGTATTTGCTTACAACCTGTGCTCATTTTTCTGTATACTTTAAACCATCTCTAGGGTACTTATAATACCTACCACAGTGCTTACACCGCACTTCACTCACACAGACTCAGCATAGTGCTCAGAGCACAGCAAATTCAATGTTTGCTTTTTGGAACTTGGTGGAAGGGATGTTTTCAGTCTGCTGCTAGTTGAATCCACAGGTTGTAGAATCCATGGATACAGAAGACCGACTGTACTTTGCTTTCATTTATCTGAAAATGTCTTTATTTCATCCTTGTTTTTGAAAGATAGAGTTGATATACTTGACATTGTATTTCTAGATTGACAGTTATTTTCTCTTAGCACTTAAATGAGGTATAGTTGATTGTCTTCTGGTTTCATTACATTGATATTGAAAAGCATATCTTCAATCCAATTGTTATTGATTTGGAAATAATCTTTCTAGTCTCTGGCTGCTTTTAAGATCTTCCTGTTGTCTTTGCTATTCTATAGTTTTGCTACAGAGTATCTCTATGTGGATTTCTTTTTATCCTGCTCTGGTGTATTTCCTGTGTTCATAGATTCTCTTATCAAATCAGAAAATTTCTCAGTCATTATGTCTATGAAAATCACTTGTCCTCTGTTCTCTGTATTCATTTCTTCAGAAATTCAGACTTATTCTGTCATCCCTCTTAACTTTTACATCTTTCCAAATCCTTGTCTCTGTACTGCCTTTTAGGTCAGGAGTTGGCAACTTTTTTTTGTAAAGCACCATATGGTAAATTTTTTAGGCATTGGAGGCCAAGAAGCAAAATTCCAAGGATATTAATAAGTGCTTAAATAAGAGAGAAAACTCCTACTCTACCCTGTTTGCGTGGGGTTGGCCGTCCTGGCTGGTGGACACATTTTGTCTTCAGTTGCTGAGACAGTCGCAGGATAGAGTGACTAGCCTGAAGGAGAACCTTGTGGAATGGGTGGGTAGCAGGTAGTGCCAGGGTCATTTCTACTCTCTGTTCCAGTGAGGCTCAGATCCCAGCATGCTCTTTTCTCCTCCAGAGATCCCAGCACTGGTTGGAGTCTTGAACTGAGATTCTGCCTCTCAATGATCAGCAGTTGCCAACAGTAGAGACCCAACATGTAGATGTTAGCCAGTGTGGGCGCTGGACAGTGGTGCAACGTGTCCACTGGCCAGGAAGGTGGGCAGGGAGAATAGGGACAGGGGAGGATCCTCTAGCCTGGTCTGTGGCTCACAGTGCTAGCCCACTGGAGCAATGTCCACAAGCTGTACAAAAACAGGCAGGGAGCCAGATTTGACCCACAGGCTGTAATTTGCTGGACCCTGTTACAAATAATTCAGATTTATTTTCCAGTCAGGTAATTCTTTCTTTAGCTGTGTGTACAAGTCTCCCGTTATCCATAGGGGATATGTTCCAGGAACCCCAGTGGACACCTGAAACTGCAGACAATATCAAACCCATTTGCCATCAGTCAGAACACGTTTTTGTTCATGTCTTCCACCCACACATTTAATGCCTTTTCTATCTTAACTAGGGACTTACATGCACTGTGGCTGTAACTTTTGCATTTGAAGTGCAACAGTAAGTCTATCACAAATTTGTTTTTCCTTCCTCACCATGTTTCAGACAGGAGATTCGTTTTTACCGTACATCTTAGCAACCTCAGTATGTGTTTTGTTTTTTTCCTTTCCTTATTAAGTCAAGAACTTTCACCTTTTCTCTTAAAGAAAGCTGTTTTAGTTCATTTTCTATTGCTGTAACTGAATACCTGAGACTGGGTAATTTTTAAAGAGACTTATTTCTTATATTTCTGGAAGCTGGGAAGTGTAAGAGCGTGGCACCAGCATCTGGTGAGTGTATCATTGCTGCATCATAACATGGGGAAGGATATCACGTGGCAAGGGGGCTCGTGAGAAGTAGCCAAACCGGCTTTTATAACAGAGCCGTTCTTGTGATAACTGTCCCTCTCCCTCACTAACCTTTTAATTCATTAATCTGTGGATGGATTAATCCATTCTTGAAGGCGGAGCCCTTGTGACCCAATCACCCCCAAAGGTCTCAGCACTGATGCGTTCAGGACCAAGTTTACAACACATGAACTTGTGGGTGACACATTCTAACCACAGCAGAAGCACTTTGTGGCTTTCCTTGGTATACCCAAACTGCTAGCATCGCTACTCTTGCACTTGGGGCCATTGTTAAGTAAAATAAGAGTTACTTGAACACAAGCACTGCAGTACCATGATAGTGGATCTAATAACCAAGATAGCTACTAAATGACTAATGGGTAGGTAGCATATACAGTGTGGATACCCTGGACGAAGGGATGATTCACATCCCAGGTGGGATGGAGCAGGATGGTGCAAGATTTCGTCATGCCACTCACAGTGGGGCGCAATGTAAAACTTGTGAATTGTTTAGTTCTGGAATTTTTTATTTAATATTTTCAGACCATGGTTGACTGCAGGTAACTGAAACTGTAGAAAGTGAAACCATGGATAAGATGGGACTACTGTGTTCTGTTTAGCTCATTCATTTTAATTCCAAATAAAACATTTTTTTTTTAGTGTCCTGTTTGGTTCTTGTCTCTAATTCACTTAGCAGTTTTGAGTATCTTTTCTTTTCACTCAGTTCTTTATTTAAATGTTTTATAAATAGTTACCTTACATAGTGTGTCCAGTAATTCCCAGTATCTGAAAACCTCAGGGATTGTAAATATTGTTAGTTTTTTGGTTTTGATTGATTGGCTGTTACCAATGATAGAAACGAATCAAAAATCTATTTAATAGTAATGGCATAATGGTCATTTGTAACGTTAGCCTCACAGTGGTTCTGACGCTGCTATATTCAGGTTTAGGGCACAATATTTAGACTTTACGGGATTGGTTTCAGTTGTCTGTTTGAGGTGTTTCCCTCAGACTCACTGGTCAAAGGCTCCCAAGGTGTTCTATCCCAAATGTTTGGCCCAAGTGATTCAGTTTAAAAATACCGTTATCTCACCTGGTTGTATAGCTTGCTAATAAGATGATTTTGAAGTTTTTGAGACACAAAGACTTAGGCAGCATGGAATTGGAGGCAGGTGCATCTCTTGCGGGAAATTTATGAGCTTAGACTCGTAAATCTGACGGGAGGTAAATTTCCTATTATCATAAAGAATCTGTTTAGGACAGCTCTGTATCCCAGCATCTTCTTGTGTATATTTTTCCTCTTAGGTCTACAAGGAAGTCTTCACGAGGAGCAGTGAGAACTCAGCGTCGTCGACGTTCTAAGTCTCCTGTCCTTCATCCTCCAAAGTTTATACATTGCAGTACAATAGCATCTTCTTCCAACAGTCAACTGAAGCACAAAAGCCAGACTGACTCACCTGATGGCAGCAGTGGGCTGGGAATTTCAACCCCGAAAGAGTTCAGTGCAGGAGAAAGCTCTACTTCTCTCGATGCTAATCACACAGGGGCAGTCGTTGAGCCTTTGAGAACTTCTGTTCCAAGGCTCCCATCAGAGAGTAAGAAGGAAGACTCCTCTGACGCTACCCAAGTCTCCCAAGCAAGTCTCAAAGCCAGTGATCTCTCTGACTTTCAATCCGTTTCCAAGCTAAACCAGGGCAAGCCATGCACATGCATAGGCAAGGAATGCCAGTGTAAGAGATGGCATGATATGGAAGTGTATTCCTTTTCAGGCCTGCAGAGTGTCCCTCCCTTGGCTCCAGAACGAAGATCCACACTTGAGGACTACTCTCAGTCGCTGCATGCCAGAACTCTGTCTGGCTCTCCCCGATCCTGTTCTGAGCAAGCTCGAGTCTTTGTGGATGATGTGACCATAGAGGACCTATCAGGCTACATGGAGTATTACTTGTATATTCCCAAGAAAATGTCCCACATGGCAGAAATGATGTACACCTGATAGCAAGAAGCTAATTCATATGCTTTAAACCAATGAAGGCTTGTCAAAGAGATTTAGTTAATGGCAGACCTTGTGGCCACTTTGTGTGAGAAGACATCTCTTTCTGCTCACTGTGCTTGCAATAAAAACTTTACTTGGCATCTCAGTTAATCTTCATTCTTTAAACTTACTCTCTGAGTTCTTCCATACACTTCAAGGCAAGCAGATCAAAGAAAAACTTAGAAATGTTCCTGGGGGATGAAGAAACTATAATTACTTGAGACTGGCAGCAGTGGGTAAAAGCCTTTGTAAAACAGTGCATTTTTCAGATTTGTTTAAGGTTTGGTAGCCAAGGAAAGTAAAATGTGATTTTGTAACTGCACTAAACATTTGTCATGCTGTAGTTGCCAGCCCAGAATATTAGAAGTTACAAGACTGATTTAAACCATCTCTGATTTAATGCAAGATTTATTGTGTCTATAAAGATTTCTCATGTTATTGTTAAGCCAGAGATCTAAGGTTTAGATTGAATTTGAATAAACTAGCTGGCCTGCCCTCTATTGTTTGAGAGAGTTATTAACCATCACTAAAGAAGCCCCTGCTGGTGCTATTCATCCTGAGACATGTTACATGCAGTTACTCAAGCAGCTTGGAATGGGCTGCTTCAGTTGGAGGGAGGAGGTGTAATATTTGAGACTAGTGTGCGTCTTCACCATCTCCAGCATTTTAAGTATATGGTGTGTTTTTTTGTTATTAGTTGTAATACAGGTCTCATACCTCAGTTTCAGATGTTCTAGATGGCTACCTCTGAGCTGCCCTGTCACCCCAGCAACCCCAAAAGAGAATTTTGTACATTCTGTATCCTACAGATTTGGTCAACCATTTCAAAATTCCCTCCAGTTTGGTAAAAAAATCTGTCTTCGGTTTCAGCTGGATGATGAATCCTTGTTTTTCAGGTGGCTCCAAAAAGAATGTTGCATGTGTTCAGACCATCCTAAGCAGAGCCACCAAATTTAGTGACAGTCTCTAGTCATGTTAGCAATAATGTTAACAGAAGCTTTTGTTTAAATTACAAAATACATTTATACTATTTACTAAAACATCGCGCTGGCTGTCTGGTTGATTGATGATAATGGGATGTGGGCTTCAACAAATAGGTGATTTGTTCTTAAGGGAGAGGGGAAGGGTGTTTACTAGAAAAACCCTAAGCTTAAGTAGTGGGAGTCCTCTACTGGTCATTGGTTTAGTGTGGATTTAGTGACATCTGAAGGCTTTGGTTAAAGGGAGGGAGCAAAATACCTTATCACAGCTCTAGAAGCTGTGACATATTTCCTAATAATGGTGACAGAAGGTGTACTAGTTAGTATATCTAAGGCAGAAATTCTCAAACTTTTTGTAAGCACCTCCTTTACACTGACAAATTCAGGACCCAAAAGGTTTTGTTACAGTCTCCAAAAGGATATATGTTAATATTTACCATATTAGAAATTTAAGATAATTTTAAAATATTTAATTCATTACAAGCTAACAATTTCTGAATGAAAAATAGCTTTTCCAAAACAAAAAATATTAGAAGAGTGGCATTGTTCTACCTTTTTGCAAATCTTTTTTAATGTTTGGCTTAATTAGAAGACAGATTCTCATATGTTTCTGCATTCAGTCTGTGGGATATCACATATTGTGTGGTCTCTGGCAAACTTTTGTACACTTGTGAGTATGAATGTGAAAAAGGCAACTAAAGGTTGAATATTGCTTACATGAAATACTTGGGACCAGAAGTGTTTCGGATCTCAGAATTTTTTTAGATTTTGAAAGATTTGCATTACATGCTTACCAGTTCAGCTTCCATAATCCTAAAAGCCAAACTGCTCCAATGAGCAGGTCCTTTGATCCTCATGTCAGTGCTCAAAAAGTTCTAGATTTTGAAGCATTTCAGATTAGGGAACCTCAACCTGTAATGTTTTAGTACTATGAAAATAATGTTGACCTCAGATTTCCTAAAAGGGCATCAGGGACTCCCAGGGATTCCCAGACCAAAATTTAAGCTTCAGGTTGTAAAGGTACCACCCTGCTTTCACCTCCACAACTAATGTTTTGGCTCACCTTTAAAACAAAAACTGGGCTGGGCGCGGTGGCTCAGGCCTGTAATCCCAGCACTTTGGGAGGCCGAGGTGGGCCGATCACAAGGTCAGGAGATCAAGACCATACTGGCTAACACAGTGAAACCTGTCTCTACTAAAAATGCAAAAAATTACCTGGGCGTGGTGGCGGGCGCCTGTAGTCCCAGCTACTCAGAAGGTTGAGGCAGGAGAATGGTGTGAACCCAGGAGGCAGAGCTTGCAGTGAGCTGAGATCGCACCACTGTACTCCAGCCTGGGTGACAGAGCGAGACTCCGTCTCAAAAATAAAATAAAAACTGGAGAGGAGTGGAGCTATTGTAATTAAGTAGTGAACTATTCAAGTTCATCTTAAGTGGGCTTAACATGTTCTTTGAATTAAGACGAGTTCTTAAGCCTTTAAATCCCTTTTAGTTTGCTTTCCAAGCCAGCGGTCTGGTTATTTGCTTAGTGCTGTATGTTAGTGCAGCAGTCACCAGAGAATGATGATACGTATATTTTTCATACAAAGGTGTTAGGGGTGTAAGGATTGAAAAGGGCAAAGTTCCAATGACCTACTAACTCAAAATCCAACTTGGATGAAAGTTGAGTCATTCCCGATTTGTGGGAATAAGTTGTAAGTTATCTACATCTCAGCAAAATCTTCCTCAAAACATGAATCTTGAAGTTAAAAATTACTCTGCTCAGACCCAGTTGGGCCAACTTTAACATCAGGGTCCCTTTCTTTTGTGAATGCGACTTACCAAACTAATCTCCTTTCTCTCATACATCTAGGAAAATGGATTTGGTTTGTGGATTGCGGGATTAAGGCTCACTCTGATGTTCCAAAAAAGTAACATCTTGATTTCTACATGCCTTTATTGAACAAGTTTTCATTGAATGTTCATTCATTCATTCATTCATTCATTCAATGAGTATGAAGTGCTTACAACACATCAGGGACACTGTACTAGAGCCTGGTAATCGAACAGTAAGCAGAATAATATCCTTGTCCTCAGTAGAGAAAGGTGATGAACATATAAGTTGTATGGAGAGAAGAAGAATTAGGAGATAGAAAGGGGTGGGCTAGGGATAGGGTTGCTATTTGGGGTGAGCAGAGAAGATGCTGTGATAAGGTGATATTTGAGCAGAGACCTGAAGGAAGTAAGAGAGTGAGCCATGGGGGCATCTGAGGGAGGGGCATTCTTGGCAGAAGGAACCACAAGGATGTCAATGCAGCTTGAGCAGGTGGGGTCAGAGAGAGATCAGTCGGGCCAGATCATGGAGGGCCTGATAGGCCATTTTAAAGGTGTTGACTCTTACTGTGAGTGAGATAGAGAGCCATTTGGGGGAGCAGAGGAGAGAGACATCACCAGACTTAGCTTTTTTTTGGAGACAGAGTCTTGCTCTGTCACCCAGGCTGGAGTGCAGTGGCACAATCTCAGCTCACTGCAACCTCCACCTCCCGGGTTCAAGCAATTCTCGTGTCTCAGCCTCCCAGGTAGCTGGGATCACAGGTGTGCGCCACCATGTCTGGCTAATTTTTTTTTGTATTTTTAGTAGAGATGGGGTTTTGCCATTTTGGCCAGTCTGGTCTTGAACTCCTGACCTCAGGCAATCCGCCCACCTTGCACTCCAAAAGTACTGGGATTACAGGCATGAGCCACCATGCCCAGCTGAGACTTAACCTTTTGAAAGAGCACTGGCTACTGTGTGCAGACTAAGGGAAAGCAAAGAGGACAGTTAGGAGGCTACTGCAGTGAGTCAGGCAATAGGTTTGGTACTGGGTACTTGGCAGTGCAGGAGATAATATGTTTTCTGGAAGGTTTTTGTTTTGTTTTGTTTTAGACGGAGTCTCTCTCTGTTGCTCAGGCTGGAGTGCAGTGATGCAATCTCAGCTTACTGCAATCTCTGCCTCCTGGTTCAAGCAATTCTCCTGCCTCAGCCTCCCGAGTAATTGGGACTACAGGCGCATGCCACCACACCCGGCTAATTTTTGTATTTTTAGTAGAGATGGGGTTTCACCATGTTGGCCAGGCTGGTCTCAAACTCCCGACCTCATGATCCACCCACCTCTGCCTCCCAAAGTGCTGGGATTACAGGTGTGAACCACTGCGCCCAGCCTGTTGTAGAATTATTTTAATCCAAATCCCTTCAGGGATTTGCTGATGGACTAGATTTAAGGTGTGAGAGAAAGACAGGAATGAAGGTTGACTCCAAAGGTTTTAATAAGTTTGTGGAGTCGGCTGGAGGGACAAATTTGCAAGTGGAGACTGAGAGTTTTGTTTGTTATTGTCAAATCTGAGATGCTCATGAGATATTTAGAAATGTTGAGTAGGTGGCTGGATGTCTGACAGAAGATCAGGAGAGTGGTGCAGCCTGGGGACGCAGACTTCGAAGTCATCGGTAGAGGGAGTTTATGCAAAGCCATGTGACTAGAACCTCCTCAGAAATGAATGTAGATAAAGAAGCCAGAGAACGAAGGTCTGGCACATTCCCAAGGTACAGAACTCAGGGGGATGAGGAGGAACCAGTAAGGCAGGAGCAGAACCGAGAGAGAGAGAGTCTAGAAGTCAATTGAAAAAGGATTTCAGAAGGGGTCATCAGCTGCTAGATGCTGGGAAGACCAGGAGCACCCACTATGTGCAGGCACTGGGTAGACACAGATGAGCTGCAATACCTACTGTACAACAGGTGCTCAGGTTTTTAAATTAAGTTCTGGGGTACATGTTCAGGACATGCAGGTTTGTTACATAGGTAAGCATGTGCCGTGGTGGTTTGCTGCACCTATCAACCCATCACCTAGGTATTAAGCCTATGAAGCCCTGTATGCATTAGCTGTTTATCCTGGTGCTCTCTCTCTCTTCCTGCTCCCCCACCCTACCCACAGGCCCCATTGTTCCTCTCTCTGTGTCCCTGTGTTTCCATTGTTCAGCTCACACTTAAAAGTGAGAACATGTTTGGTTTTCTATTCCTGTGTTAGTTTGCTGAGAATAATGGCTTCTAGATCCATCTGTGCCCCTGCAAAGGACATGATCACGTTCCTTTTTATGGCTGCATAGTATTCCATGGCGTATCTGTACCACATTTTCTTTATCCAGTCTATCATTGATCGACATTTGGGTTGATTGACTGATCACTAGAGAAATGCAAAATCAAAACCAGAATGAGATACCACCTCATACCAGTCAGAATGGCAATTATTAAAAAGTCAACAAACAAGAAACAAAAGATGCTGGTACGGCTCTGGAGAAATAAGGATGCTTTTATACTTTTGGTGGGAATCTAAGTGAGTTCAACCCTTGTGGAAGACATTGTGGCGATTCCTTAAAGACCTAGAACCAGAAATACCATTTGACCCAGCAGCCTCATTACTGATTTATATTCCCAAAGGAATATAAATCATTCTATTGTAAAGATACATGCACACCTATGTTCACTGCAGCACTATTCACTATTTTTTGGAAAGAAGAAAATCCTTGCTTTAACAACTCATAGTTTGGGGGAGGAGCCAGCATGTGGGAAGGGCACTAGTCCAGCCAGGAAACCTGCCTGGAAAAGCTTCCAGGGTGATGAGGCTCGCTCTGCTGAACCTTCCACGACTGAGAAGAACTCCAATGGATTTCTGGGCACAGTCCTTCTCTTTGTTCCGGATTTTCAGTTCTCTCCCTTTGAGGCTCCCAGAGAAGCAGTCAAGCTTGAGAAGTTGAGCAGGAAATAGAGGGAGAAAGTGACCAGGGAACAGAACAAGGGAGTGGGAAGAGATCTGGGACGAAGAGAGGGAATAGGCTAGCTGCCTTTAAAACCAGTTTATAATTATTTCAAGTTTATTTTATTTTTTATTTTTATTTATTTATTTTTGAGATGGAGTCTCACTCTGTCGCCCAGGCTGGAGTGCAGTGGCATCATCTCGGCTCACTGCAATCTCTGTCTCCGGGGTTCAAGTGATTCTCCTGCCTCAGTGCCCCCAGTAGCTGGGGTTACAGGAAGGTTCCACTCTGCCCGTCTAATTTTTGTATTTTTAGTAGAGAAGGGATTTCGCCATGTTGGCCAGGCTGGTCTCGAACCCCTGACCTCAGATAATCCACCTACCTTGGCCTCTCAAAGTGCTAGGATTACAGGCGTGAGCCACCGCGCCCAGCCTATTTATTTTTAAATGATAATAATTATTATTATTTTTGAGAGAGGATCGCCGGGCGCGGTGGCTCAAGCCTGTAATCCCAGCACTTTGGGAGGCCGAGACGGGCGGATCACAAGGTCAGGAGATCGAGACCATCCTGGCTAACACGGTGAAACCCCATCTCTACTAAAAAATACAAAAACCTAGCCGGGCGAGGTGGCGGGCGCCTGTAGTCCCAGCTACTCAGGAGGCTGAGGCAGGAGAATGGCGTGAACCCGGGAGGCGGAGCTTGCAGTGAGCTGAGATCCGGCCACTGCACTCCAGGCTGGGTGACAAAGCAAGACTCTGTCTCAACAAAAAAAAAAAAAAAAAAAAAAAAAAGAGAGAGGATCTTGCTCCATCACTCAGTCTGAAGTGCAGCGGTGTGATCATGGCTCCCTGCAGCCTCGACCTCCCAGGCTCAAGCGATCCTTCTGCCTCAGCCTTCTGAGTAGCTAGGACCACAGGCATGCACCACCATGCCCGACTAATATTTCAAGTTTAGTAAATTCCATTGGATTTGAAGAACTTGTTTTTTCTGAGGAAAGTCTGTTGTAATGCACATAACACCACAAGAGGTCTCCCTTTCCCTGAAATGCATCCGTTTAAAAGGCAGGACGAGTGGTAACTTATCAGAAAGCTCTGGGCAGGTAAGGCCAGTACCAAATTTGGCAAAGAATCTTACTTAAACTTTACAAAGTCATAGTATCCCTTTACCAGTAACTTCGTTTTTCAGTTTAAAACATGAGAATAAGGAGTGCTTCGATGTCAAGATATTTAACATTTGGGAAGGGTTCTCTCTTCCCTCTTTGATGACTATTTTATTAAGCCTGAAAAGTAATTTAGTATGTAAGAGTAATACTCATAAGTGCTAACACTGATTATACGTGTAGTGTGTTCTGAGCCTTTTTACAGTATTAATTCTGTAATCCTCACCCAGTCATATAAGGTAGATACTGTTATTCTTGATACCTATAATCCTCTGAGGTAGGGACTTTTACAGATGAAAAACTTGCAGTTTAGAGAAATTAACAATTGGTCCTAGGTCACACAGCTTGTGAGGGGCAGGACTGGGATTTGAAGACGTATCTAACTCTAAAACTACTCATCCTGCGGTAAACGGATTCATGAATCTTTATGTTATTAAACAGTTTCTTAATTTGAAATTTTACCATGGTTTCGTTGTTATTTTCTATCCATCTATTTATTTATGTTTTGAAACAGGGTTGCCCAGGCTAGAGTGCAGTGGCACCAAAATGGCTCATTGCAGCCTCCAACTCCTTGACTCAAGCAATCCTCCTGCCTCAGCTTCCCATATAGCTGGGACCACAGGTGTGTATCACCACACCTGGCTAATTAAAAAATTTTTTTTTAAATTGTAGAAGTGGGGGTCTCACTTTGTTGTCCAGGTTGGTTTCAAACCCCTGGGCTCAAGCAATCCTCCAGCCTTGGCCTCCCAAAGTGCTGGGATTACAGGTGTGAGCCCCTATACCAGGCACTTACAGTGTTTTAAACCAGAGATGAGAGTCAGATTCATCTGACGAGCTTTTAAAAGAATACGACTGCCCAGGTCTTCTCCCAGGACAATCTAATTCTGTAGGTCTCAGGTGGGGCTCTCGGATCTCTTTATGTTTTTAAGTTCAGTAGGTGGTTCTTGCGTGTAGTAACCCTGGGTAGAGAGCTACCCTAGGGAGCTGCTATGAATGGACAGTGGTTAAATTCACATAGGTGGAACACCCTGCTAAGATGCAGCGATGGCCGCCTGGCCTAAGCGTATGATTACAATATTGAATCCGCAGCTCAAACTCCCCTAGCTTCCAGTTGGAGATGCTCTTCCCCTGACAGCAGAGCTCGAAAAAAGTTTGTGATTCTCGGAAGTCCTCAGTGAGAAGTGGCGAAAGCAGAACTCCCCGGGAGTAGCCCTGAGGTGTTCTTAGAAGTGAATTGTGCAAGCAGACTGTCAGTCAACCTGGCCAGGGCTCACACCTAACTACCCAGAGGACACAGTCCTTAGCCACTATGTGCTCCCTGTCAGCTTGGCAAACAGACGGTGACAGTGAGCCCAAGAGGCTGGGTGCCTCTACCTGGTGGTGAAACGCAGATACAGAAGGGGCTCTTTAAGGTCAGGGGCTGTGACCAAGGATGGAACCAAGTCCTAAGAACAGATAACCCGCTGGAAGGAAAGCAGGGAACATTTTTTACCCACTTCTCGAACAGGAACAAGACTTCCGCAGTGACTTTACGTGGCCTAAATTATCATGGGGTTAGGAAATATGTCAGATAAATTTAAAGTCAGATAATTGTCTGATGTTCTTTAGCACCTTCTGTGCTTAGTTCTCTCTTTCTCTTCCATCCCCATCTTCACACACACACTCACACACAAACACACACACATACAAACACACACTCTCACCACACACACTCTCACAACACACTCTTGCCACAGGCACTCTCATACACTTCACACACACTGTTACACACGTTCACACACACTCTTACACATTCACACACACACACAGACACACACAGATCTTCCTAGTGGCTCTTACCTTTCCCAGAATTCCTCTATACTCCCATTAACCTTGGGCTTAGCTGGGATTTACAGTCATTAGCTCTGGCCACAGCTTCTTGCCGTGGACATTTATTTGTTCTTTTTACTGGAGTTTGGTGGGAACCTGAGTGGCTGGGAATCCACCCGGGCCCTTCTCTCCTGGCCCTGCCCCAAGAGCTTTCTGAAGTCTGGCCTCACAGGCTCCTAGGACACTAGAGGAAAAGACAGCTCGGAAAGGGAAATTTTTAAAAAATCATGACCCTTGAGAATTTCTGAGAGGACCTCATTACAGCACAACCCTGGGTTGACAGGAAGGGGACTCCAGACCTCAGGGTCTGCTGGGTCTGCGGCAGGGAGGGCGCAGAGGTACCAAGGGGTGGGGAGAGGAAGCTAGCGGGAAGCCCAGTCTGTGTCTCAGGCAGCGAGGAGGGCAGGCTCCTCTCCCTTCTCTTTGCCTTTCACGGGAAAGAGAAAGGGAATAGATGATTGCTTCTTGCACCAGGTTCTCCGGGGTGGAGGGAGCTCAGGGTGATGCGTGAGCACTGGACTGAGATTTGGTGTATTTTCCAGACTCTGTTTCCACAGCCTCCCCTCTCTTTCTGACTTCCCTCCTCTGCTTTCGGAAGCACATGTGAAACTGTCTCCATTCCTTTCTCTTTAGGTCACCGGATTCCTTGATGGGGCTGGCAGTGGTGCTGTAACCCCAGGTCCCCTTAGGGCATGTGAGTGGTGATGGGGCTGAGATCTGCCAACCTCTTCGCTCTGGGGGATTTTCAGTGTTCCAGGACTGGGCGTTCTACTGGTCTCCGTCTCCCCTCCCTTCCCCGATTCCCCGGCGCCCTCCCTGCCCGCAGACCCAGGGGACTCTGAGAATGGAAGGCAGCTCTTATTCCCGGGAGAAAAAGACACCAGGTTCCCTGGGCTGCCTGCACTCAGTTCTCAGCCTCCTTCCTCATCTCTCCAGCCACTGCCCGGGTCTGCAGCACAGGCACGGTTTGAAATACCCCTCCTTCCCGCTTTGAAGGAGGCTGGGCTGGCCGGGGGTTATTTTGGGAGCAGCTTCTGAGATCCAATGGCCTTGTTAGGGCAACACTGACCTTTCCGTCCGGGGAGGAGGGCAGGATTGGAGAAGGGGGCGGGGCAGCGGCGGGGAGACGGACAGCCCCACACACCCACTGGGGTGGAGAAGGGGGCCAGCGGGCTGCGGGAACCCAGCCTCAGGCGGGGGCTGTCACCGAGGGGAATTTCCCCTCTTTGAAAAGGCTGGGGACCCCTCCACCCCACGCTTTCACTGGGCTTCTTGAAGAGATCACACCGTTTTCCCTTGGACTTCTTGGAAGGCAGACTTGGGACGCTTTGTGGGGACTTTGAACCTTTCCTTCCTGCTTTCTTCCCAGCAGGCAGCCTTGCTCTGGCTGGTGGAGTCGGGGCTCCTGGGCATGGCACTGACTAGCCAACCCAGTGCTGACTTGGCGCCGGGGCTCTTTCAGCCTCTGCTGGCATCCTGCTTCCCCCCTCCTGGGGCGCAGTGGTGAGTCTGGGGGCCTGCCCCCGAGGGCACTGGAGGAGTGTTGCAGGCATCACCCACGCCCTCTGCACTCACCCTGGAGGACGGGGAGGTTGTCAGGGGCTATGATGAGATGAGCGGGGGCCGCTTTGACTTTGATGACGGTGGGGCGTACTGCGGGGGCTGGGAGGGGGGAAAGGCCCACGGGCACGGACTGTGCACAGGCCCCAAGGGCCAGGGCGAATACTCTGGCTCCTGGAACTTTGGCTTTGAGGTGGCAGGTGTCTATACCTGGCCCAGCGGAAATACCTTTGAGGGATACTGGAGCCAGGGCAAACGGCATGGGCTGGGCATAGAGACCAAGGGGCGCTGGCTCTACAAGGGCGAGTGGACACATGGCTTCAAGGGACGCTACGGAATCCGGCAGAGCTCAAGCAGCGGTGCCAAGTATGAGGGCACCTGGAACAATGGCCTGCAAGACGGCTATGGCACCGAGACCTATGCTGATGGAGGTGAGGCCAGCTGGGGGCCTGCAGAGGTGGGGCAGGGCCAGGGAGGGTGAGAAACCCTGGTGGAGGGTGGGAAAGGTGATGGGCAATTGGCACAGAATCAGATGGGCTAGGATGTGATTTGCTGTGTGGCTTTGGGCAAGCTGCTCTACCTTTCTGAGCATCCATTTTCTTGTAGTAAAGATGGAGCGAATAAAGGGGTTATCAAGAGGATTAGTGGGAGTGCTTAGTACAAAGCCTGCCATATAAGTGCACACTCAACACACAATAAAATATAACTACTACCGTTAGCATGTTCAGTATGCTCCAACATAAACAGCCATGGAATATACTCTAGCAGAATCGGATTCTAGTCTTAACTTTGCCATGAAAATTATTTTCAAGCAATAGATCATGAAGAGTATTCATTCATCCACCCACCCATCTACCCATCCACCCATCCATCTATCCACTCATCATCTATCCACACACCAATCCACCCACCCGTCCATCCATCCATCCATCTGTCCATCCACCCACCCACCTGCCTGCCCATCCATCCATCTACCCACCCACCCACCCATTCATGCTTCCACCCAACCATTCATCTACCCATTCAGCCATTCATACATCTACCTGCCCATCCACCCATCCATCTTTCCATCCATCCATCCATCCATGATCCATCCATGGAATCTCTTTTTTTTTTTTTTTTTTTTTGAGACAAGGTCTCATTCTGTTGCCCACGCTGGAGTGTAGTGGCATGATCTCAGCTCTCTGCAGCCTCGACCTCCCAGGATCAAGCGATCCTCCAACCTCAGCTTCCCTAGTAATCGGGACTATGGGCATGCACCACCATGCCTGGCTAATTTTTGTTTTTTGTTTTTTTGTTTTTTTTGTAGAGACAGGGCTTTTTCATATTGCCCAGACTGGTCTCAAACTTCTGAGCTCAAGCAATCTGCCTGTCTTGGCCTCTCAAATTGCTGGGATTACAGGTGTGAGACACTGTGCCCGGCCTACATTCCTTTTGTGTTTCCTTTTTAAAACTTTTTAAAGATAGGTCTTGCTCTGTTGCTCAGGCTGAAGTGCAGTGGCACAATCACAGCTCACTGCAACCTTGAACTCCTGGGCTCGAGCAATCCTCCCATCTCGGCCTCCTGAGTAGCTGGAACTATAAGCACATGCCAACACGCCTAGCTAATTAATTGTTTTTTGTTTTTTGTAGAGATGGGGTCTTACTATGTAGCCCAGGCTGGTCTCAAACTCCTGGGCTCAAGCAATTCTCGGCCTCTGTGGCTCACACCTGTAATCTCAGCACTTTGGGAAGCCGTGGTGGGAGGATCACTTGAGGCCAGGAGTTCAACACCAGCCTGGGCGATCTAGCAAGATCCCCATCTCTACAAAAGGAAAAATCAAAAAACAAAGATAGGCATGCAGGCAAACAATTATATACATTATACACAAGTATGTACAGATGCTGTTGTGAAAAGCAGCATTTAGATTTGAGGAGATCAGCTTTAAGTGGAGGTGACGCCTGAGCTTGGTCTCTACAGGAAAGTTACATTTGTGAGGGTGGGCGTGGGACAGAGAGAGAAGTGAGGACAAAGGCTCAGAAGCATGAGAGTGGTAGTGGGTTAAAGAAACAGAGAGGAGTTTTCTGTGGCAAAACAGCCCTGTGGAGTGGCAGAGCAGCCGTCATTACCTAGTCCACGGGGTGTAACACTGGGCATATCACTTAGCTAAGCCAGTTTCCTCATCTATGAAAAGGGACACTTTAGAATATCAGTACCGCTCAAAATGTGGGCGGTGGGGGGACAGCATCAGCACCATCCATCCACCAGTTAGAAATGCAAATTCAGTGGCCCACCCAGACCTTCTCATCAGAATCTCTGATGAGAAGGGCCCGAACGCTGCTTTCACAAGCTTATCAGGCAATTTTTATACACAACAAAGTTTAAAAATTGTTGCTTTAAATTAGGGCCTAGCAAACCATAGATCATGGGCCGAACTGGCCCACTGTCAGTTCTGCACAGCTTATAAGCTGAGAATAATTGAAAAAAAGAAGAACAATATTTTTTGGCATGCAAAATTATTTGAAAGCCCCTACGTAACATCCTCAATTTTGCTTCTTGTCCTGCAAAGCCTAAGGTATTTACTACCTGACTTTTTTTTTTTTTTTTTTTTTTTGAGGGAGATTCTTACTCTGTAGCCTAAGCTGGAGTGCAGTGGCACAATCTCAGCTCACTGCAGCCTCTGCCTTGCAGGTTCAAGTGATTCTCCTACCTCAGCCTCCCGAGTAACTGGGACGACAGGCACCTGCCACCACACCCGGCTAATTTTTTTTTTTTTTTTTTTTTTGTATTTTTTGGTAGAAATAGGTTTTTGCCCCATTGGCCAGGCTGGTCTTGAACTCCTGACCTCAAGTGATCCACCTGCCTTGGCCTCCCAAAGTGCTGGGATTACAGGTGTGAACCATCACACCCCGCCCTACCTGACTCTTTATAGCAAAAGTTTGCTGGCTGCGGTTTTGAATGGTCATTCCAACTCTTTCTGATGCAGGATGATTCTATAAAGTCTTCCTAATGAGCCGCATTGGAAAGAGGAACTGACACAGATAACTCATAACTGGCTAATTTTTACAAATGACATTTGGTGTCAGAAGGCATTCGTAGGACATTGTATTCATCACTAGTGTCTCCTTTTTTGACAGTGGCTAGGAAATGTGGGACTGGGGCTGGGATCAGGGCAGCTGAGGCAGGAAAAGGCATCAGCCAGCCCAGGGAGCAAGGTTTGTTGAAGCCAAGGCTGTTGGACACATTGAGAGCAGCCTCAGGTGCAGGATAAATTTGCATCTGGGCTGCCAGTTGGTGGGTGTCTGGATGTTAACGAGGTCGCTGGAGTTTGTGCAGGTGCCTATGGCTGCTACCCAGCACTGGCTGGGAACTGAACAGCCCTGAGCACAGATTCTGGCTTCACCACTTGCTAGTTGGGTGACCTTGAGCTGTTTTCTGAGCCTCTTGAATCTGGTGCAATTCAGTTCAGCAGATGTTTATGCCAGGCACAGTGCTAGACACTGGAGACACAGCAGAGAGCAAGCCTCAGTTTCTCTGGCTAAAAATGGAGATAATCCTTGAGTGCTTATACAGCGTCTGTTACCTATGGTGCACTGTAGGCATGCGTAGAATGTTCGTTCCCGTCCCTCTTCTCTTCAAACCAAGGTGTGTGTGTGCGTGTGTGCATGTGTGTCTGTGTCCACGTGTCTGTGTGTGCATGTGTCTTTATGTGCATGTGTGTGTGTCTGTGTGTGTTTTGGGTCTGGATGTGAGTCACAGGACACAAATCTCTGGGTCAAAATGAGCATAGGAAACCATAGACCCATCTCCTAATATGTCTAAAAGAGGAAAATCTATTCATTCATTCATTCATTCATTCATGCAACCAGTACTACTGAGCACCTGGTCTGTTCCAGGCACTGCTTCACGGCAAGTTCTAGGGCAGGGGCAGTGAGCAAGACGAGGTCCTCAAGGAGCTTCCTGTCCAGTGGAGAAGAATAAACTAAAAACAAACATACATGTAATCTCCAGAAGTTACAAGTGTATGGAAAAAACTAATAGAGGCAGAAGAGGATGGTGTTCTTAGATGGAGTGGTCTCAGAGGCAGGATGGAGGGGCCTGGAGAGCAAGTAGGTCCCCTCAGGCAGACGGAATCCCGTTGCAAAGTCCCCAAGGCAGGTTTGAGGAATAGCACGAATGCCAGAGTGAGCGAGGGGTGCAGACATCGTGGGCCTGGGCCGGATCACACAGGCTTTGCAGGCCCTGGATTTTATCCCAGGTGTGCCCAGGAGTTCTTCAGGCCAGGTGACCAGAAGCCCTGCTGCCTTGGTTTATCAGAGCCCCAGACTTCTCCCAGATGAGATGACCCCACATCCAGATGACCCCACATCCACATCCACCTCACAGATTCTCTTTCCCAAGCCACACACGAGGTGCAACTCTCCAAAATTAGATGTGGCCACTGCTTCGGAAAATCTCTTTAATCAAGCTGTCACCAGTCCCCCAAGGGTTTGTTAAGGATCTGCCCTCACCCTTGGCCCCAACCTGGGTATCACTGAGGGGAATGTGGACAAATAAGATCCTGTGATTAGGAACGGCTGGGAGTCTGGCAGCCCTGCCCTGGGTCCCTTCCCTGGCCCTGCCACATTATTTAAACTCACCAAACCTTAATTTCCTTGTCTATAAAATGGACCTATCCTACTCTCTCAAAAGACTTCTCATGGGATGAATAAGTACTCAGTAAATGGTGATTGCTCTTATTACTATTACCTATTATTGATTCATCCAGTAAATATTTATTTAGTGACTATGATGCAGCTAGCATGATGCTACACCTGTAGTGTAGAAATAAGCAGAAGGGAAACGCTCCCTGTCTTCGTAGCAAATCTAACAGGAAATTGTCCTGCAGTTCTGTGTTGGGTGCTAGGTAGGGACAGACAGGGGAGTAACAAAGCCAGAGCGGGCAGCTGACCAGACCCAGGCATTCAGGGAGGCTTCCTGAAGTCAGCTGCAAGCCGAGCCCCGACATACGTGCAGGAGTGAGCCAGGTGACAAGGGCGGAGGGAGACTCCAGGACAAGAGGACAGAGAATGCAAAAACTGGGAGGTCCAAAACTTGCCACCAGCTAGGAGATAAAGCTGAAACTCGCATCTTATCCTCAAAGGTTCAGAAGTCTTCTCCACTGCCTGCTTTTCTGGCAGTCAAATGCTACAAAGGAAACAGCAGTTTTCTAAACTGGAGATGTCAACACATTAGTGGATGGTGAAGTCAATTCAATGGGTCAGGACCTGCATTTTTCAAAAAGGAAAGAACAGAACAGAACAGAATAGAAAAGTATCGGAGTATTTCACAGAGAGTAAGATAAAGTATTATTTTCTGAAATATTTATTCAGTTGGGGAGATACACATATATATGCACACACACCATGTGTGAGAGTGTGTGTGTGTTTAAAAGTGTCTGCATTTATGTGTGTTTTGCAATGTAATATGTGTTTCTTACTGCAAGTCATGGTCCAAAAATTTTGACACTCATTGTTCTAAGGTGACTTGACTTGGTGTCTTCTTCAAAGCCCTGCCATTCCCATCTGGCAGACCCCTCCCTGTCCTCTAGGCTTTCTCTTTGGTCTGAGGATAAGCTCTCCAGCTCTCGCATGGGAAGGAAGGTGGGGCTGGTGCAGGAGCTCTGGCCTTCCAAACCCTGTTGTAAGCTGCTTGGCACCCCTCCCCCTCCTATAGCCCTCATTCCTCCCCTGGCCATATATAGCAAAGCTAAAAACAGCTGCTGACTTAAAGCACACGCACACGCCCCAGCCCTGAAAGAGTAATGTGCCTGTTGCGTTGCTGGCTGTTCCCACCAAGACACTCATGGGCTCCAGACCTCCTAGAGTCTTTAGTGCTTGTTGTTTTCTGAGGTTCTTGGTCCTGGGGCCCTTGCCTTGGCCTCAGAGACCCATAAATACCCTGAAACTTCAGGCGTGATATGAACATATGTGCAAGACTATCTGTGTTTTTCTGGGAGGCATTTTCTCACATAGTCTCAGATTCTCCAAGTCATCTCTGGCTCAAAGAAGTTCCAGAACCACTGATGACTTTATTAATCCTGTCCCCAAAATGTGCACTGGAAGAATCAAGCCCGAAGTGGACTTTTTCCATAAAGCTAATAAAAATAATAACAGTAAAGCCAATTGTGGGCAGACTGCTGGAGCCCAGGAGTTCAAGACCAGCCTGGGCAACATGGTGAAACCCCATCTCAACAAAAAAGAAAAATACAAAAATTAGCTGGACATGGTGGCATTCACCTATAGTCCCAACTACTTCAGAGGCTGAGGTGGGAGGATCGCTTGAGTCCGGGAGGTCGAGGCTGCAGTGAGCCATGATCACACCACTGCACTCCAGGCTGTGCAACAGAATGAGACACTGTGTCAAAAAAATAAAATAAAATAAATAAAATAATAATAATGATAGTTAACATGTTTGGAGTGCTTACTAAGTCCCAGGCACCATTCCTAGCACTTGAGGTACTTGAGGTATGTTGTGTTATTTATTTATTGATTGATTTTTTGAGATGGAGTTCCGTTCTTGTCGCCCAGGCTGGAGTGCAATGGTGCAATCTTGGCTCACTGTAACCTCTGCCTCCTGGATTCAAGCAATTCTCCTGCCTCAGCCTCCTCAGTAGCTGGGACTATAGGCATGTGCCACCATGCCCGGCTAACTTTTTGTTTTAGTAGAGACAGGGTTTCACCATTTTGTCCAGGCTAGTCTCGAGCTCCTGACCTCAGGTGATACCCCTGCCTCGGCCTCCCAAAGTGCTGGGATGACAGGGGCGAGCCACCGCGCCCAGCCTGCTGTGTTGTTTAAACCTTCACCCAACAACCTCATGGAGACATAGTTACGGCTCCTGTTTTACATATGAGGAAGCTGACATGGAGATCATGCAAGTACCTCGCTCAAGGTCATCTAGCTAATAAGAGGCAGAGATGCAATTTGATAATAATAAGTGATCATTAAACATTTGGTATTATAAATAAGTATTTTAAATAATAAACAGTAAACAACGATACAGAATAGGACATGCTTCATAATTCGTGAGACCCAGTGCAAAATGAAAATGTGGACCCCTTCTTTAAAATCTTTAGAATTTTAAGTTTGGTTTTTTTTTTTTTTTTTTTTTTAGATGGGGACAACAGAGCATTAACCCAGGCGCAGGGGCCTTCTGAGTGCTGGGTCCTACGAGACTGCATAGTTCCAGCACTCACGAAGCTGGCCTTGACAATAGTAATAACTGTGCCTGGCTACTAGTTAATGTGTCTTTATTATGTACCAGGCTCCGGCTAAGAGTCTTATGGGCATTGTATTACTTAGGTTTCCTCATAACCCTGTCATCTACTACCCTAGTGGCTTTTAAACTGTTATAATTGCAATTCCACTATAAGATATGTATTTTATTCCTTCTCTGGGCAGTGAATGCAAAAAAACAAATGTATTTTACATTGTAATTCTATATCTATACACATATAAAAAGGATGCAAAACTGAAACAAACCATCGCGAAACAAGATTTCCCTTCCTAGGTACGATGCTTGCTATTTTCTCTTTTATTCTATTTTGTTGACAGAATTAAATGAGGCCCTGATCCATGTAAAGCTCTTAGAACAGGGTATGGCATGTGTTAGTGCTTTCATTACTAATATTATTATTATCATTACATGCTGAAAAGTTGAGACTTTATGTTTAATTATGACGATTGGGTCAAAAACCCAAGCGTTTGCGCTGTGGATCCAGTTTTCTTTCTTCTGCTCAAAGCTTATGATTTAAGCTAATGTTAGTCCAATTGACTCTGAACACAGGAGCTACGTGATTTTGCCAGACTGAGCAGTAAGTACCTGGTGTCACATTCTCTGGGCCTGTGATACGTGTTCCTTGCAGAGAGAAGCTTGAAGGAACTTAACTTTCATATTTATTTATTTATTTGCATAATAGAATATCTTTTCTGTTGATCAGTTTATCTATCTTTATGCCAATGTCATGCTGCCTTGGTTACTATAGCTTTATATTGTCATAAAATCAGAGTAAATCCTTCAACTTTGCCCTTCTTGTTCAAGATTGCATTATTCTAGGTCATTTCTATTTTAAAATCAGCTTCTTCAGCCTGGGCAACAGAGTGAGACCCTGTCTCAAAAACAAAACAAAACAAAACAAAAACAAAGAAAAGAAAACCAGCTTCTTGATTTCTGAAAAGGCCTGCTGGGATTTTGATGAAGATTGTATTAAATCTATAGATCAGTTTGAGAGAATGGACATCTTATTAGCAGTGAGTCTTCCAACCCATGAACATGGTATATATCCCTATTTGTTTAGGTTTTCTTTAATTCCACACAACAATGTTTTAGAGATTTCAATGTCTTATACATCTTTTGTTAATTTTATCCCTAGGTATTTTATTTTTTGTGATATTGTAAATGGCATTTAACATTTTATTTTTTCAATTGTTCACTGCTAGTTTATAGAAACACAACTATTTTTGTATATTGACTTTGAATTCTTTTACCGTGCTCAGTTAATTTCTTAGTTCTAGTGGATCTTTTTGTTTTTGTTTTTGAGGTTAAAAGGAATATCTTTTAACTTAAAGTAGTTTGATTGTTATTGAAAATAAAGTGTAGAGGCCCTGAGAGAATCTGATATTACTAAAGGAAGACATATGATATTTAAGCATCTGAGACTTAGAGTAGCCAGATCTGGGTTCAAATCCCGGCTGTGCCGGTTCTTAACCATATGAACCTGGGCGCACCATGTAACCTCCCCGAGCTTCTGTTTCCTTTTTTGCTTTAGGGATGTGCTAACACCTCCCTCAGAATATGGTCGAGACAATGAAACAATATAATACCTGTGAAGCACTCAGCATCATGCCTGGCACATGCCAAAATATATATTCCTGTGTTTCCTTCACATTCCAAAGGGTGAATTAATTCAGCACGGCCTGAACTATAGCTGTCCCTGTCTTTGGGAGGATATTTGAGGAAAAAAGGAGTTTTTGACTTTGGAACAGTAAATAAGACAAGACTTTGATTCGCGTAGTTCTGTCTTGAGTCCTGCCAGTGTAGATGGAATCCATGCCAGACACCATTCCATTTCGAATGTAGAATCAGCATAATTTAACCTCATCTTGGAAATCTCATGTCCCAGTTCACAGCCAGGCATCAGTGTGACAGTCAGCTGAGCTGCTGTCTTGGCAGCTTCTGGGCATTCTACGGAGACCCCAGGAGAGCACAGCAGACCCTTAGCAGGACAGAAAAGCAGACATCATTAGTCTTTCCTCTCCACGGCCTTGTTTTCAGTGATTCATGTGCCCGATTGGCCAAATCTCTGCAGACGTGCTCCTGTCCAAGGCCAGGCCTCTGGGATTTATCGAGCTGCTTGTTTCCAGGGCCTACTAATTCCGTGACCAGCAGCTGTTCCCCGGAGGAGGCCCTGCCCTCCACACCCTTGTGAGGAATGCCGAGTCTCATTTTCTGAGGGCCCTGGTTGAGGGTGGGGTGTGGGGCCGGGGGGACAGGGATGCTTCCTGCCATAGACTTCCTGCCTTGGAGGGTTATCCTTGTTCTCACCTATCCCTTCCCGAGCTGAAGCCACAGAGTAGGAGAGAAGTTAGGGCCGGCACTCCTCCCTCCCGTGTAACTTTCACTCCCTGCTTAAAGGGAACTGATGAGAGTTGCCTGGCACAGATCTGTGCCTGGCAGAATCCACAGAGCAGCCCAGGTGTGCTAGGAACTCCAGAGTGATCCCTGCTCCAGGCCAGGAATGAGCACCTTGTGCCTGGAGGTATTCCTGCCAGTGCTGGCTGACCATTGCTGTGGATGGGGTAGAGTTGGAGTCACAATTGGAGGCCAGACGGCTGCATGCAGCCTGCAGGGCACACTCTGGCTGGCATGCACCATGTTTTTATTATTTCTATTTTTAATTAAATTGGAATCCCTTATGGGTAGGTTTTTTTTTTTTTTTTTTTTTTTGTAGGGTCTTGCTCTGTCGCCCAGGCTGGAGTGCAATGGTACAATAATGGCTCACTGAAGCCTCAACTTCCTGGGCTCAAGCGATCCTCCCATCCCAGCCTGCAAGTTCCTAGGATTACAGGTGCACGCCACCATGCCTGGCTAATTTTTCTGTAGAGATGGGGTTTCTCCATGTTGCCCTGGCTGGTCTCAAACTCCTGAGCCCAAGCCATCTGCCTGCCTCAGCTTCCCAAATTGCTGGGATTATGGCCTGAGCCACTATGCCCAGCCTATGGCTACCTTTTAACAAAGTGATCAAATTTAACATCATCAATGACAGACAAACCGACAGTATGTACCCTGGATGGGAGGTACGGAGAAGGCCAGCACTTTAAGAGGCCAAGGCAGGAAGATTGCTTGAGCCCAGGAGTTCAAGACCAGCCTGGGCAACATAGTGAGACTCTGTCTCTTAAAAAAAAAAAGACAGACAGGATCTGACCCATTTGATGAGATTCTTTCAGCTACTGTGTTGAGAAGAGGCTGTTTTGGGAAGACAGGTATTGGGTGAGGGGGAGGTGGCATGGAGACCAACTAGTGAGTTTATTATAATTATTACTGGTGAGATGATGGTGGCTTGCACCATTACCTTGTAGCAGCAGAGGTGGTGAGAAAACGCATTTTGAAGCAAAAGCTTATAGACTGGACAGGATTGAGAGAAAGAGGAGTCAAAGATGGTCCCAAGGCTTTTGCCTGAACCATAGAAGGATGGTGTTTCCATGAACTGAGATGGGGTGAGGGTTTGAGAAGGGAAGGTCAGGAGTTCAGTACTGGACACCACGGGTGAGAGATACCTGTTGGAAGTGTCCATGGGCATTGGGGTTGTGGGCAGGCCTGTGCACAGGTAGGTGGGGATCCTTTTAGACCCTCTCCCCTTGACCTTTCTTGCCTGCTGCACACACAATCATTTCTGGTCTCCAAGTCCCTCAGGGTTGCTGAGCTGACTCAAGGCCTGGAAATGGGCCTTTCCCCCAGGCCACAGGCTCCAGGGCTGTCAGCACCCAGGCGATGCCTCCTGGTTAATCCCCTGATTTCGGGTGAGCTACGGGGCATCATCCGGGGCAGCAGCCTCTGGATGTAGGGGTGGTGGAGCCCTGCGGGCTCAGGGACTTGTCATCCACCCACTGCAACCTGATCCTGCTCCTGGGAGCTGGTCCCAAATGCAGCCAGCTCCTCTGCTTTGGGTTGTCTGTTAGTGATCGCAGGAAACCAGAGACGGTGGAGATTTGATGGACAGCAGCATTTGGAAGCCATGGGAAGGGACTTTGGTGCCAGCCTTGCAGGCCAGCCAGAGAGCAAGGCCTTGGGATTGTTATGAGAAAAATGTAACGCAGTCTAAATGCTCACCGAAGGGACTGCTAAATTAATTTATGAGACCATGCGATGAACTACAAAAGGCCTTTAAAAAGGCAGAGGTGAACCCACCTGTATTCATACAGAAAGAAATCTAAGGCATTATAAGCGAACAAAAGCTATTTGGCAAATATCTATTGAGTGCCTGCTAGGTGCTAGGTAGTGTTCTCAGAGATGGGGTCAGTGGTAGACTGGTGAACAGCTAATCTTTTAGTCTATTTGTGATAAGTATATGGTTGCAAATTGGCAGAAAAAGGCCTGGAAGGATCTAAATCATTAACAGGAGTTACTCTGGGGAGATCGCACAAAGGTGTTTTCTTTTATATACTCTTCTGTTGTTTGGATTTTTTGCAATGAGCATATGACTTTTAAAATTTTGTTTTCTTTTTTTTTTTTTTAAATTTGTGACAGGGTCTCATTCTGTTACCCAGGCTGGAGTGCAAGAGGGATCTTGGCCCCCCGCCACCTCCGCCCCTGCGTGACGCATGGGGCTCAAGCAATCCTCCCATGTCAGCCTCCTGAGTAGTTGGGACCACAGACGTGCACCACCACACCCAGCTACTTTTTTGTAGTTTTAGTAGAGAGAGGGGTTGACCAGGCTGGTCTTGAACTCCTGAGCTTAAGAGAGCCACCCACCTCAGCTTCCCAAAGTGCTGGGATTACAGTCATGAGCCACAACACCTGGTTCACTGCAACCTCCGCTTCCCGGGTTCAAGTGATTCTCCTGTCTCAGCCTCCTGAGTAGCTGGGATTACAGGCAAGCGCCACCACACCCGGCTAATTTTTGTATTTTTAGTAGAGACGAGGTTTTACCACGTTGTCCAGGCTGGTCGCGAACTCCTGACCTCAAGTGATCTGCCTACCTTGGCCTCCCAAAGTGCTGGGATTACAGGCGTGAGCCACTGCACCTGGCTCAACTTTTGCAATTTTTAAAAAGTACTTCCTCCATACAAACAGTATTTACATGTAAACATAATAAGGAGCCCTCAGGATGCAAAAAGGGTTGGGGGTGGGGGTGTCTAAGCACAGTTTTCCAGAATCTAGGCTCAGAATCCTGGATAGCCTCCCTTTGTTCCTCCTCACTCTGGGTACTCAGCTTTTCAATGCAAGGCAGGGTTGAAAGAGCATTTGAGGCAAGGGACCTGTTCTTCAGTCCCAGCTGAGCTACTCCCGGGCTGTGTGGCCTTGGCCAGGTCCCTCTACCTCTCTGAGCCTAAGCTTCCTCCCCTGTATAATGAAGGAATAAGACTATACTTACCCATGAAGGTAAGCAGATTTTCTCACGCACAACACTGGCTAATCGGGTGGGACTACCTGTGGAAGTGGTGAGGGGAGACTGCAGGCTATAGTGCTACTCAGCCTCAGGACCCATTAGCAATGTCAGTTGTGGACACAGGATGGGGAATAAGTGGCCTATGTGATGGATTACTTACGGGCTTGGACTAGAAGATCTTATCATCGTCTGATGAATTTTTTTTGTTTGTTTTTCTTGAGACAGAGTCTTGCTGTGTCGCCCAGGCTGGAGTGCAGTGGTACAATCTCGGCTCACTACAACCTCCGCCTCCTGGGTTCAAGCAATTCTTTGCCTCAGCCTCCTGAGTAGCTGGGATTACAGGCATACGCCACCACACCAGGCTAACTTTTGTATTTTTAGTAGAGATGGTGTTTTGCCATGTTGGCCAGGGTGGTCTTGAACTCCTGACCTCGTGAACCACCTGCCTTGGCCTCCCAAAGTGCTAGGATTACAGGTGTGAGGCACAGCGCGGGGCCTTTGTTTGTTTGTTGTATGGATAAAATTAACTTATTGGGACAATGGCATTGTAGTAGAGAAAGAGTTTAATCGATGTAGGGCTAGTCAAGTGGGAAGATGGGGGCTTATCATTTAATTGTGTGTCTCTGAAAGCTTGGAAGGTAGCGTTTTTTAAGGATAGGTTGGCGGGCAGGGGGCTAGGGAGAGGGAAATGTTGATTGGTTGGATGAGGGATGAAATTATAGGAAGTTGAAGCTGGCTTTTTTGTACTGAGGCAGTTTCGGGGTGGGGGTTACAGGACTGGTTGAATTAGTTTTTTATTATGAGTCACAGGTCTGGGTAGAATCGTCAGAATGTAAAAGTTCAAAAAATATTTGAAAGGGCAATTTTAGGTTTTGACAGTAGTGATGTTATCTACAGGAGTCACTGGGGAGGTTACAAGTTCTGTAACCTCTGGCTATATTTCTCTGGAGTCATAATTTTATAAAGGCGGTTTTGGTCTCTGAGTCAAGAGGGGGTTAGTTTCAGGAAAGGACTGTTAACTGTTTTTGTCTTAAACTATTAACTCAATTTTAGTTTGGTCTACGTCCAGGCATGAATGAAGACAGTTAGCTTGTGAGGTTAGAAGTAAGATGGAGTCAGTTATATCAGATTTTTTTACTGTTATAATATTTTTATGTCAGATTTTTTATTGTCATAATTTTTATAAAAGCTGTTTTAATCTCCAAGCTCCACTCCAGTTGTGACCTTCTCAGGACTGAAATATTCTCACTTACACCAGAGCTGAGGTTATCTATGGCTGTGTTGCAGATTTGCAATAGAAACCTGAGCGCTCATATTAAATATGGGTTATTGGGCCGGGCTTGGTGGCTCATGCCTGTGATTGCAGCATTTTGGGAGGTTGAGGCAGGAGGACTGCTTGAGTCCAGGAGTTCAAGAGCAGCCTGGGCAACATAGTGAGACCACATCTCTACAAAAAAATAAAATTAGCCAGGCGTGATGGCACGCACCTGTGGTCCGGGTTACTTGGGAGGCTGAGGTGGAAGGCTCACTTCAGCCCAGGAGGTTGAAGCTGCAGTGAGCTGTGATTGTGCCACCGCACTCCAGCTTGGATTACAGAGTGAGACTCTGTCTCGAAACAAAACAAAACAAAAAGTATTTCTATATACACACATACGGGTTACGAGAGCCAGCTCCTACTGGCTGGTGAGAGCTCAGGAACTTTGCAGTCATGGTGGGGGTATTTGCACAGTGGAAACTGACTAGTGTTACAAACTGAGGTTGGTTGCTTTGTTTTTCCTAAAGAGCTGGTTTGCTACTATATCCTGACTATTGTACGAATACAAAATGCCCTTTTTTTCCTTCTCACCCCAATTTAGGGTGATCAGCCATCTCAATTTGCCTGAAACTGCCCAGTGTTAGCACTGAAAGTTCCACATCCCAGGAAACCTCTCAGACATAGGCAAACTGGGATGACTGGTCACCCTACAGTCTTTTCCCATGAAGTGAAGGGAGCCAACCTTTGTTGAGAGCCTGAGATCTCTGCTAGATAAACCATGTAATACAGCAACCCTGCAAAGGAAACTTGCTATGCTCACTTTACTGAGAGGAGACAGACTTAGAGAGACCTTATTCAAAGCCTGTGCTTGTTAATGCATTGGACAGTATCTGCTGAATGTCTTCCATGTGTTAGTTCCTGCACGGAGTGCTGGGGATGCTGTGGTGGGCAAGGAAGACCTGTCCCTGCCCCCAAGTGCGTGTATATAACAGCAGAGACCGGTATCTAAATACAGTTACTTAAATACAAAATGTGATACATATTTTGAGGGAAGAATAAAAGAGTTTATGAACTGATAACAGGGAAACCTGGTCTGGTCTGATCATCAGAGAAGGCTTCCTTGAGGAAGTGATGTTTGAGCTGAGATCTGCAGGATGAATAGGGATAAACTGGGTGACAGGGGAGGCCACACAGGCAGGCAGAAGGGACAGCAAATGCAAAGGCTTGGAGGTGAGACCTGAGCATGCTGTGTTCCAGAAAAGGCTGGAGCACAGACTCAGAGGGAGAGTGGGGTGGATGAGGCTGGAGGGATTGGCAAAGCCCAGATCATGAGGGTTTTGTGGGTCACAGTGAGGAGCTTGGATTTCATCCTTCTGATAGACTCCGGGCTATCCCTTCAGACACTCCTTAGGACACATTCCCCGAGCTGCCAGGAGTGTTAGCAGCTGACAGATCCTAGCTGGGTATTTCTCTCCAACAAAGGGAGCTGTCTCATTCACATCCAATGACTGTAATGACCTGGCCCCCTTGCTTTGATTTTGGGCGACTCTGAAGGGCTATCCCAGCTTAAATGCCCCTGGGATCAGTTGACGATTCTGTTGCAGATGTTCAGCTTCTTACCCTGCCGAATCCTGCTTCCTTCCTTACATGTGCTCTTCCTGAGAGCGCTCTCTGCTAAATCACCCACACATCATCTCAGCTTCAGAATCTGTTCCCTAGGGATCCTGACCTGAGACAATCCTCAAGGCACTGGGAAGTTACTGCAGGGTTTTCAGAGGGGGAGTAACCTGCTGAGATTTGCATCTTACGAAGAAGATGAGTGGCAGCAGCAAAGGGTCAACTGAAGTGGGGGGCAGGGAGGATACTACTGTCATCATCAAGGGAGAAAAGGACGTGGCTTGGACTAGACAGATAGGGTGGAGACCAAGAGAGGTAGAAAAATTAAGGAGTAGCGCAGTGCGTCATCATGAGAAAGTCATTTAAATTCTTAGTTTCAGTTTTTCCAATTATAACATCGAAATGATGATGCCTGTATCTGTTACAATACTTTCTTACCTATTTATTTTAACCATATATTAAGCAAAATTAAGGAGATATTCAGAGTCAGATCTATCTGTTTCTTTTTTTGTTTTTTTTGTTTGTTTGTTTTTGAGACGGAGTCTCGCTCTGTCGCCCAGGCTGGAGTGCAGTGGCCGGATCTCAGCTCACTGCAAGCTCCGCCTCCCGGGTTCACGCCATTCTCCTGCCTCAGCCTCCCGAGTAGCTGGGACTACAGGCGTCCGCCACCTCGCCCGGCTAGTTTTTTTTGTATTTTTTAGTAGAGACGGGGTTTCACCGTGTTAGCCAGGATGGTCTCGATCTCCTGACCTCGTGATCCACCCGTCTCGGCCTCCCAAAGTGCTGGGATTACAGGCTTGAGCCACCGCGCCCGGCCAGATCTATCTGTTTCTAAAGGGCGTGTAATTTCCATTATTCTTTGCTACCTCCAAAGATGTCTTAGCCCTGACTTACTTTCTCTGGGATGCTGGGTCCATAGTCTTTATCAAGGTGGATTAGAGCCAAGCTGGGATGAGTCCCTTATACTCAGGAGCATCTGTGTGGTGTCTGTGGCATGGGCATGCATGCTGACCGCAGTGAGCATTTCTGGTTCACCTGGTCTGATCTTGGTATGCTTGGAGAAGAGCCTCTAACCCCTGGACTCTCTGATGCTCACTCTATATCTGCCACGCGCCATCTTAAACACTGTCTGAAATTTGTTGATGACACTTCTATGGGCCACCCAAATATCTTGTGCCAACATCTGGTACTATGTGAGAGGACTTGGAGAAGGATCAGGGATGGCTGGTAGACAAAACAGGCAAGATAAAGATAAGAGAGCTGCCATGGGAAGTAAGAAGTGATAAATGTCTTGGGCAATGAGAATTTGGAGGAAGGAAGGTGATTACCTGAAGGAGGTGGTTTGAAACTGGGCTATGAAGGATTTGGGAAGACAAGGCTGGGAAAGTGACTTGGAACCAGGTCATGCAGGGACTGGACTATCAGGTAAGGACTTCCATAGGCAATGGGGACTCCTAGAAAGGAGCTAGTCCTCGTTCCTTCCTCTCCATCTCTGTTCAGTTCTCCAATGTGTTAGTCTGCTTTCTGTTACTTATAACAGAATACCTGAAACTGTGTAGTTTATAAGAAACAAAATGTATTTCCTAGAGTTCTGGAGGCTAGGCAGTCCAAAGTCAAGGGGGCATATCAGGAGAGGCCATTCTTACTGGTGGGGACTCTCTGCAGAGTCCCAAGGTGGCACAGGGTGTCATGTGATGAGGGGGCCAAGTGTGCTAGCTCAGATCTCTCTTCCTCTTCTTTTTTTTTTTTTTTTTTTGAGACAGAGTCTCGCACTGTGTCACCCAGGCTGGAGTGCAGTGGCGCGATCTAGGCTCACTGCAAGCTCCGCCTCTCAGGTTCACGCCATTCTCCTGCCTCAGCCTCCGAGTAGCTGGGACTACAGGCGCCCGCCACCACGCCCGGCTAGTTTTTTGTATTTTTAGTAGAGACGGGGTTTCACCATGTTAGCCAGGATGGTCTCGATCTCCTGACCTCGTGATCCACCCGCCTCGGCCTCCCAAAGTGCTGGGATTACAGGCTTGAGCCACCGCGCCCGGCCTCTCTTCCTCTTCTTATAAAGCCACCAGCCCCACTCCCATAACCAATTAAACCATGAATCCATGAGTGGATTAATCACCTCATAAAGGCCCCACCTCTCAATACTGCCACATTGAGGATTAAGTTTCAATATAAGTTTTTTTGGGGGGACAAACATTCAAGCCATAGCACCCAGAACTGATCTTCCAACCTCAGATAGTTCCCTAGAAATAGGAAGGTGTCACTGGCCAGATGGGGTGGTGTTCTCAGTGTCCATTCTATATTTGGAGGCAGAATCCTGGTCTGGCCCATATATTTCTTTGATATCTCAAACTGGATTCTGGGTCTCTCAGCTCTTCCTTGGTGTCTTAGTCAATTTTGTGTTGCTATACAAGAATAGGGCTGGGTGTGGTGGCTTATGCCTGTAATCCCAGCACTTTGGGAGGCCAAGACGGGTGGATCACGAGGTCAGGAGTTCGAGACCAGCCTGGCCAATATAGCAAAACCCCGTCTCTACTAAAACTACAAAAAATTAGCTGGGCATGGTGGCAGGAACCTGTAGTCTCAGCTACTTGGGAGGCTGAGGCAGGAGAATTGCTTGAACACAGGAGGCGGTGGTTGCAGTGAGCCAAGATCACGCTACTGCATGCCAGCCTGGGCAACAAAGCAAGACTCCATCTCAGAAAAAAAAAAAAAAAAGAATACCCAAGGCCAGGTAATTTATAAAGAAAAATGTTTATTTGGCTAACGATTCTGGTGGCTGGAAAGTTCAAGGTGGAGCATCTACCTCTGATGAGGGCCTCAGGCTGCTTCCACTCATGGCAGAAGGTGCAGGGGAGCCAGTGTGTGCAGAGATCACATGGCAAGAGTGGAAGCAAGAGTGAGATTGAAAAGGTGCCAGGCTGTTTGTAACAACCAGCTCTTGTGGGAATTAATAGAGTAGGAACTCACTCACCCCCAAGGGAAGGCATTAATCTATTCACGAGGGATCTGCCCCTATGACCCAAACACTTCCCATTAGTCCCCACCTCCAACACTGAGGATAACATTTCAACATGAAGTTTGGAGGGGACAAACATCTGAACCATAGCACTTACATTTCTGAAATGGTCATGCTTTCTTTAGAGCTGAGATTTGGGTGAGAATTTTGGAGCCTTTAACCTGTCAGGGAAGTTCTCATATTCTTAGAAGTGAAAACACTAGTCAGGACACTTAGCTGTAACTGCCAACAACTGCCACATTGTGTCATCATGAGCAAGTCATTAAAATTCTTAGTTTTGGCTTTTCCAACTGTAAAATCAAAATGATGTTACCTGTATCCATTAAGATGCTCTTTTGTTTGCAGGTCACAGAAAACCCTAACTCCAAATGACTTAACCTAGCACTTCCTAATGGAAGTATAATATGAACTACAAATGTAATTTAAAATTTTTTAATAGTCATATTTAAAAAGGTGAAATTAACTTTAATATGTTTTATTTAACTCATTGTCCACAATAATATCTTTTTTGTGTGTAACCAATATACAATCATTAATGAGACATTTTCCATTCTTTTGGTATGAATTTTTAAAAATTTAGTGTTCAATGACCACAGGTGGCTAGTGGCTACCATATTGGACAGCACACCCTTAAACAGTGAGGATATTTATTATTTCATATAATCAAAAATCCAGAGGTAGAGGAGCCCCAGGATTGGTTAATTTGGAGGCTCAACAGCATCAACAAAGATCCAGCTTCCTGCCAGCTTTTTGCTCTGTCATCCACAGAGTATCAGCTTTGTTTTCAGCTAGCTCTCCTCATGGTCCCAAAGTGGCTGCCACAGCTCTGGGATCACCTCCAGATGCATTGACATCCAGCAGAAGAAGAGGCTGTGTTTCTCTGCATGTATCTTTTTATGAGAACAAAAAACTCTTTTCTGCCTCCCCTCCCAGCTGATTTTCCCTCAGTCTCAGTGCTAGATTTCACCACATACTCATGTATAATCTAGTCATTGGCAAGGAAGATCTGAGTCTGGCTTAGAGCAATCACAATTTACCCCCAGAGTTGGAGATAGGCTTACCCTTCTCTAAATCTCATGGAGGAGAACTAGACACTGGAACAAAACTGAGGTCCTATCAGCAAAGAAATAGAGAATTGCCGTTGCCCAAAGTGGGTTCTGTGGAACACAAATCCTGGCAGACGCTCTGTGAACAGGATCTTCTGATTAAATAACATCTGCTTGGAGAGCCACAGTCGTCATGAGCACATTAAGGCTTCTGATAAATCCCATGGGAAGGAGACCTTTCATCTTATTTCACTTCGATTTTCTCAGACTTTCTCGACTTCAGAACTGTTCTTTATTCCCCCATGATAAAACACATTAACGCAAGTTTTGAGAAATACAGTTTTGGAGAACCTGCCTTAATGGATTATTAGTTTATGGAGCAGGGAAACTCTTCTACAGGATACATGCTCATACGTTGGCCTCTTTTGGATACAGCTGAATGACCTGTACCAAACACGCCAGGAAAATTCCTGTAGACCAGGCAAAGATAGAGTACCCAGTGGCTCAGACCGCAATCATCATTTCCCTGTAAAAGAATGAAAAGTACAGTTTCCTCCTTGCTCAACTCATCCAAACCTTGGATTCACACCCTATGAAAAAGTCTCACATAAAAGCACATACTGAGGCCTTTGGCATATAATGATTTGCTTATTTTCTCCCTCTCCTCTCCTCTCCTCTCCTCTTTTTTGAGACAGAGTTTTGCTCTTGTTGCCCAGGCTGGAGTGCAATGGCACGATCTCAGCTCACCGCAACCTCTGCCTCCTGGGTTCAAGCAATTCTCCTGCCTCAGGCTCCCGAGTAGCTGGGATTGCAGGCATGTGCCACCATGTCTGGCTAATTTTGTACTTTTTTTTAGTAGAGATGGGGTTTCTCCATGTTGGCCAGGCTGGTCTTGAACTCCCGACCTCAGGTGATCTGCCCGCCTTTGCCTCTCAAAGTACTGGGATTACAGACATGAGTCACCAAGCCTGGCCAATTTGCCTATTTTCTTTATCATAGTCTTCATGGTCTTTCTGGTGTCTTCCTGAAATAGATCTGTTTGCCAAAGCAAATGTATTCAGACTGATGTTAAAACCACAGTAGAAGCCCTCTTATCAGATGTCATCAATACCAGTTATAAATTGGTTAATTGAATAAGTCAGTAAAAGCAGAGCAACCCAAAAATAGCCCATATGTCTTATATTTTTTAATTTAAATCACATATATGTAGAACATATAGTAATTCAATCTTTACTTTTCATTCACTAGTCTTCTGATGACAAAGTCTTTAACGAATGGAGTTTCTCATTGTCTTTCTTGCACGCCCATAACGTGTAATCTACAAAAACTAGTTTCTTTCAGTTTCTTTAACGAGGAGTGAGAAGTTAAAAACACTGGCAACCTGAGTGTAGAAAATGTCTAGGTTTTTATAATTTCATTCCCAGTCTTAGATAGGTATTTCATTTATACAGAATTTGAGGATAATTTTTTAGGAACTCTCTTTTATGAACATCTAAAAGTATCTGGCTTTTAAGCAACCCTCTTCATTTTTTGGTACATTCATATCCCATTGGTTTACATGAGAAACATCCACAAATCACATCATTTCAAAAATGAACACAGGCCGGGCGCGGTGGCTCAAGCCTGTAATCCCAGCACTTTGGGAGGCCGAGACGGGCGGATCACGAGGTTAGGAGATCGAGACCATCCTGGCTAACACAGTGAAACCCCGTCTCTACTAAAAAAAAATACAAAAAACTAGCCGGGCGAGGTGGCGGGCGCCTGTAGTCCCAGCTACTCAGGAGGCTGAGGCAGGAGAATGGCGTAAACCCGGGAGGCAGAGCTTGCAGTGAGCTGAGATCCAGCCACTGCACTCCAGCCTGGGCGACAGAGCAAGACTCCGTCTCAAAAAAAAAAAAAGAAAAGAAAAGAAAAAAGCTACACAAAAAACTACACATTGTGTAGTGTATTTTATACAACATTATGGAAAAGGAAAAGCTATAAGGACAGANACAAAAAAAAAAAAAAAAAAAAAAAAAAAAAAAAAAATGAACACAACTGGAGTAAACAAGTTTGGGAATAATCTTAAACATCAAACTTCACATCTGGGTGCAGAAGCATGGAGACTTCTGAGAACATGGTCTACCAGCTGGGAGCATCTGTGTGCTAAGGGCACCAGTTAGCAGGGTTTTTAATTTTTATTATTTTTTTTGTTTTTATTTTATTTTTTTTGAGAAAGAGTGTCACTGTGTCTCCCAGGCTGGAGTGCAGTGGTGCCATCTTGGCTCACTGCAACCTCTGCCTCCTGGGTTCAAACGATTCTCCTGCCTCAGCCTCCCGAGTAGCTGGGATTACAGGTGTGCGCCACCATCCCTAGCTAATTTTTGTATTGCTAATAGGGGCGGAGTTTTGCTATGTTAGCCAGGCTGGTCTCGAACTCCTGGCCTCAAGTGATCCACCTGCCTCAGCCTCCCAAAGTGCTGGGATTACAGCCGTGGGCCACCGTGCCCAGATAAGGTAGCAGGTTTGACAGAAGCAATGGAGCATACTGGTTAATGGGAGGCCAATGGGAAGAGTTTACAGCTCCCAACCCAGCCTGCACATTAGAATCATCTGGGTTACTTTAAAAAATATCCAATGTCCAGAGCAATTAAGTCATAATCTCTCTCCAGGAAAGGGGATCTTGTACTGTAGATATGGCTGCCAGAAACTATACTGTAGTATGTGTTTAGGAGCATGGAGGTGAATGAACAGATCCCAACATTTTCTGCCTCCTAAGGTCAGAAACTCTGAGGCCTTCTCCTTGAGTCAGGGGTGTGCCCCAACCAGCAAAATCTGAGTATTCCAGAGCACAAACATGCTTTCTTACAAACAACTGGACCTGGGCAGAAAATTGGAGCTGGTCTCATTTTCTTCTTGAGCTCTCTCTGTCTTCTGTGGCTCCTTTTCATCTTTCCAGTTAATCCTTTCTGGGCAAAGACTCTGATCTGTCAAAAATCTAGGGTTTATTGAACACTTACTATACACTAGGCACTGAGCTAGCTGCCTCACACATAGTTCATTTACTCTTCAACCCACCCTCCCCACTCCCTGCCACTCAAGACCTGGGGCATCACCTCTCATCTGGACTACTGCCGTGGCTGCATTTATTTCTGTGATTGGTTAATGAAATTTAGTCTATCCCTGGCACAAGACTCTAAGCCCCTTGCTGGCAGGGATCATGTCCACTTAGTTCACGACTGTATCCCAGCACCTAGCTAAAAGAATGCATGGTCTTCATCTAGCTTGTCAAATGCAAAGGGTTGTATGAACAACCAGATGAAGTAGGTATCATAATTTCCATTTTACAGAAGGACAAACTGAGGCTCTGCAGGCTTAAATAGTTTATGCATGTCTTAGAACTATTCAACATCAGAGTTTAGATTTAAATCTCTGTTATTCTACACTCACCAGAAAAGCAACTGCAAGAAGGCTGTATTTAGGTTTTATTAATTTCAGGAGTTCTGTGCGGGGGACAGGACCTTATTTTTGCCATGGTTATGGCCTTCACCAGGATTTTACGTGTACACCAATAACTCCTAGGGCTTAAATTGCTGAATCTGGACCTGAACACCCTTGGCAGCCACTGCTGTCCACTACTGAGCACCTACTGCATACCGAGTCATGAGGGAAAAAGAGATGGGTTTCCTGCCCCTCAAAAGACATAAGACTGTCATTCAGGAAAAGAGTCGAAAAATCACTGGATGCTTACCAAGGATTTCCTTGGGCCTGGGAACTGTGCTAGATGGCAGAATCTTAGCAAGAATAAGGTAGACAAAGCTTCCTCCCTCTTGGAAGTCAAAGACAAGCAGGGAAGGCTTACGGTGAACAAATGGCACCTGTGAAAAGTGCTAAGAAAAATGGATGACATGATAACGTGTGGCTGTTTCTGGCAGCACTCAGGGAACGGGACTCAAGAAATCTTCCTGGATGAAGTCACGTTTAAGCCAAAGCTTGAACTGTCAATAGAAGTTGGCCAGGGGAAGAAGGAAGAGAAGAGCACGCAAAAAAATGGGGAAAGCTTGTGCAAAGGCCCCAAGGTGGGAAGGCAAGTGCGAGTGGTGAGCAGTCCAAGATGAGGCAGGGGAGGTGGCAGGGGCAGCCCCTGCCAGGTTTTGTAGGCAGTTGGGGATGTTGATCCTTTCCTTTGGGGCAGTGGGAAGCCCTGCAGGGTTTACAAAGCTCAGTGAGGAGGCAGCCCAAAGGGTATTGGAGCCCCTCCTTCTGCAGATGGCCCCTCTCAGCCAGGTGGCCATGGACAAGGGCCTCCCTCTCTCCCTTTGCAGATGCATTGTTCCTGTCCCCAGGGAGAACTGTCCTGTCTTGGAGAGATTCGGACCAGGGGTGGCCTCAGGAGTCGGTTTTTCCCCTTCCCAGGGCCCTGTCACTCCCAGCCTCCCCTGGGTGTCTGTGCCTCTTGCCATTCGCTTGTAAGTTTCCTAATATAGCCTGACTGTTTCCTTCCCAACTGGTGGCCAAGAGCTGCTCTCCTGTTGCAATCTCAGTTTTTCTTGGGCTTAAAGGGACCACGTCAGCCCATCTCATGCCAAACTGAAGCCAAAGGTAGGTTGGTTGATTTAATTTCATAAAGTTGTCCAACCCAGAGATTAGATTTCTTCTCTCTTTCTCCCAGTTTACCATCTTCTCTGCTCTCTGCCTGTTCACTTTCCCCTTTCATTTTTTTTTCTTATTTCTTCTGAGAAGTAGAGGAGCATAGCCAGACATGGATGTGAGTTTGGCTCTGGCATATTTATTAGCTGTGTCATCTTGGATGAGTCCTTTGTCCTTGATAGGCCTTAGTTTTTTCTCATCTGTAAAACAGGAACCAGAAAATACCTCCCCAGAGCTGTTATTTCCACAGAGCTGTTTGCAGATGGACAAAACAGAAAGAAGAGAATAAACAGTTGTGGAATGCCTGCTGTTCATTTACTCATTCATTCATCCAACACATATTTACTGAGTACCTATTTGGCACAGTTCAAGGCACTGAGGATACCACCGTGAATAAAAAAAGAAAATAATCCTTGCCTTTAAGGAGCTCGCATGCCAGTGAGGGGGATGGTCAATAACACAAGAAGAAGCAAAATGTGTGTTGCATTAGATATGCTCTAGGAAAAATAAAGCAAGGAAGGGAGATAGAAGACCTTGGACAGGGGTTGAATCTTAAATAGGGTGGTCACGGGTGGCTTTGCTGAGAAGATGACATTTGAGTAAAGGCTTGAAGATGGCAAGAGGGTGAACCATGTAGGTATCTGGAGGAAGGGCATTACAGGTAGAGGGAACAGCAATACCAAGGTTCTGAGGTGGCTCCATGGCTCCTGTGTGGCAGCAAAGCAGCCTTTGTGGCAAGAGTGGAGGGAGGGAAAGGGGAGGATGCAGGGAGAGGAGCACAGAGGAGTGACGGGGATGAAGTCAGGTAAGGCCTGTGGGTCACTAAGGACTTCAGCTTTTCTTCTGAGTGAGAAGGGAAAGTGCAGTGTCGTGATCTAACTTAATACATGTGAACAAAATCCCTCTGATTGCTGTGTTAGGGATGGATAGAGAGGCACGGGTGGAATCAGCAGACCAGTGTGGCAGTGACTATGAAAATCCAGGTGAGAGAGAACGGTGGCACAGACCACCATCTAGTCGAAGTGGAGGTGGTGAGAAGCGGCTGGATTCTGGATTCATTTGGAAAGTACAGCTGACAACTTTCCTGACAGATATTTGCAGAATGCTATGCTGGGTTTGTTTGTGTGTTTGTTTTTCTGAAAAACTTCTTTACAATTTATTTATTTACATTACAAACTCAACTTTAGCAAGGTGTAATTTCCATAGGATAAAATGCATTTGAAATGTACGGGTGTGACAGATGTACACACTAGTGTAAACCATCAGCACAATCAAAATGCAGAACATCTGGCCAGGCGCAGTAGCTCACTCCTGCAATCCCAACACTTTGGGAGCCCGAGGTGGGTGGATCACCTGAGGTCAGGAGTTCGAGACCAGCCTAGCCAACATGGTGAAACCCTATCTCTACTAAAAATACAAAAATTAGCTGGGGGTGGTGGCGCATGCCTGTAATCCCAGCTACTCGGGAGGCTGAGGCAGGAGAATCACTTGAACCCAGGAGGCGGAGGTTGCAGTGAGCCGAGATCATACCCATTGCACTCCAGCCTGGGTGACAAGAGCAAAACTCCATCCCCCAACCTCCCTCCCCCACCAAAAAAGAAAAAAAGAGGCAGAATATTTCCATCAACTCAGAAAGTTTCCCTGTGCCCTTCTGCATTCGATTCCTTCCACACTCAGTCCCTGGCAACCACAGATCCACTTTCTGGCACTATAGGTTTGTTTTTTTTTTTGAGACTTTCATGTAACTGGAATCACACAGCTTTCATCTCTAGCTTTGTTCATTTAGCATGTTTTGGAGACCCAGTCATGTGCTGTATGTAACAGTAGCCTGCTCTCTCTTCCTGCTGCCTAGCACTTCACTGTGTTAGTTTATCCTTGTACCAGCTGATTGATACTTGAGTTGTTTCCAGTTTTTGTTGTCTCATTTTTAATCCTCAAAAGACCCCTGGAAAGTGGATATTACTTTTCCATTTTCCAGATAAAAAAACTGAGAATCAAGGCCGGGCGCGGTGGCTCATGCCTGTAATCCCAGCACTTTGGGAGGCCGAGGCGGGCGTATCACGAGGTCAGGAGATCGAGACCATCCTGGCTAACACAGTGAAACCCCGTCTCTACTAAAAATACAAAAAATTAGCTGGGCGTGGTGGCGGGCGCCCGTAGTCCCAGCTACTCTGGAGGCTGAGGCAGGAGAATGGCGTGAACCTGGGAGGCTGAGCTTGCAGTGAACCGAGATGGCGCCACTGCACTCAAGCCTGGGCGACAGAGTGAGACTCCGTCTCAAAAAATAAAAATAAAAACAAAAACAAAACAAAACAAAACAAAACTGAGAATCAAAAGAAGGAACTTGCCCAAGGTTCCCCAGCTTAGATGATATTCAAAGCCAGGTTGATTCCACATTCCATTCTGTCCTCAGCCTCCATCCAATGGGATCATATGTGAATGAGCTTGGGAAATGCGACCTATTGGTTTCCCATTTATCCAACTTCCCATTTTTCATCTGCTATACCACATTCTTATATTTCTGTTCATTGCACCTGCCACACAATCCCATTTCCCACTTCCTTAGCTTAAGTTGGACCTTAGTTCAAATCCCAGTTCTGCTCCTTTCTCACTGTGTGACGTTGGGCAAGTCACATAACTTCTCTGAACATCAATCTACCTATGAAATAGAGGTCATATTTGCCTCTTCCTCTATGAGATCATGCACAATGCTTTCTTCTCCATTTCTGTCTCTCTCCATTGCTCTTTAGCCCTTTTAGTGCTGATATTCCATGATCCTTGGTTTTCTGAGGCTGGTCATTGAAGGGAACAGAGCCCAGGTGTCTCTCCCTCCTGGCTGTTCTTTCTTGCTGTCCAGAGGGGCTGGAAGGACTAGGGACCTTCTCCAACAGAATAAACTGGAATTGATGGTGGTGAAGCCCAAGGATCAGTTGTTCTCTTTTTAAAGTTTCATTGGTGCTTCTAATGCACACCAGGATTAAGAGCCATGGGCTCGCAGCATACACTGTGGCATCAGACCAACTTAGGCTTGGATCCCATTTCCTTGGTCAAATTGCTTAACCTCTCATATCACCAGCATCCTCCTGGAAATGAGCATTATCATGGAACCCACCTCACAGGACTGTCGAGAGGTTTAGTGAGCATTGTACATGATCCTTAATGGGGGTTCTGGATCCTTAATGGGGGCTCTTCATGCAGAAGGGGCAGGGTGGGGTAGAAGTGGGATCTTGAGCTCAGTGTGTGTGCTGGGAGGGACCAGGCAGTGTGGAAGCATCTAGATGTGCCCTCCTTCGCCTCCAGAGTCACAGTGCAACAATTCCTAGAAGCTCAGCATCTCAGAGTTAGGTCCAGCCTTGGAGAGCTCTTCACCCAACACATCATTGACAGGCAGACAATGGAGGCGTTAAGAAAAGGAATTGCCAAGGTCACCCAATGAGATGGAATTTTTGAACAGGTTTAGTCAGTCAGCCATTTTGCAGATATTAACGGAGCACCTGTGTGTACCAGGCACTGTTCCAGGTTCTGGAATCCATCCAAGAACAAAATAGAAAAGATCCCTGCCCTCATGGAGCTTCCATTTTAGCAGAGGGAGAAAAGCAATTAATGTAATAAGTAAGTCATATGGTATGTTAGAAGGTGATATGTGCTACAGGAAAAATAAGGAAAAGTAGATAAGTGAGCAGGGTGGTGGGGGTGCAGGCAGATTGCAATTTTGGAAGAAATGTTGAGGGTTCATAATAGATGTATATATGAAATATTTATGGGATATATGAGATGTTTTGATAAGGCACACAATGTGAAATAAGCAGATTGCAATTTTAAACAGGGTGGTATTTTCGTCAGGGTTCTCTAGACAGACAGATCTAATAGGAGATACATATGTATATGAAAGTTTATTTTATTTATTTATTTATTTTTCAAGATGGAGTCTCGCTCTGTTGCCCAGGCTGGAGTGCAGTGGCACCATCTCGGCTCACTGCAAGCTCTATCTCCCGAGTTTACACCATTCTCCTGCCTCAGCCTCCAGAGTAGCTGGGACTACAGGCGCCCGCCACCACGCCTGTCTAATTTTTTGTATTTTTAGTAGAGACGGGGTTTCACCATGTTAGCCAGGATGGTCTCGATCTCCTGACCTCGTGATCCACCCATCTCGGCCTCCCAAAGTGCTGAGATTACAGGCGTGAGCCACCGCACCCAGCCAAAAAGTTTATTAAGGATTATTAACTCACACAATCACAAGGTCCCACAATGGGCTATCCACAAGCTGAAGAGCAAGGAAGCCAGTCCAAGCCCCAAAGCAGAAGAACTTGGAGTCCGATGTTCAAGGGCAGGAAGCATCCAGCATGGGAGGAAGATGTAGGCTGGGAGGCTAAGCCAGTCTAGCCTTTTCACATTTTTCTGCCTGCTTTATATTTGCTGGCAGCTGGTTAGAAGGTGCCCACCCAGATTAAGGGTGGGTCCACCTTCCCCAGCCCACTGACTCAAATGTTAATCTCCTTTGGCAACACCCTCACAGATACACCCAGGATCAATACTTTGCATCCTTCAATCCAATCAAGTTGACACTCAGTATTAGCCATCACTGGGGGTCAAAGTAGGTCTCATTGAGCAAAGACTTGAAGGATATCTGGAGGAAAAGTTTCAGGAAGAGGGAAGAGCAGTGCAACAGCAGGTCTGCTGGGGTGAGTTCAGGAGTGCCTTCCTTGGTTGTCTACTCAGCCATCTTGCTCCCGGACATTTATTAGGAGGAAGACCTATTGGTTTTTGTTAACCAGGGAGAACGTATCAGCTTGTGTTTAAAACAAAGAAGCTTCAGAATTTCTGCCTTCGGTGCAGTGAACGTTATGTATCAGGTACTGTTCTACCTGCTAGAGGTACAAAGATGAAGGCAGAGAACTGCCTTTCAGCAGCACTCCTGTGGGAGAGGAAGACCATAACTGTGGCCTAGGTGTGTGGGGGGTGAGTGAGGGGAGATGTGAGCTGGAGGTGGCTGTGTACTATCTAAGGGAACACAAATTTCCAAGGTGACATCTGGAGCTACCGAGGGGAGGGGAAGGGATTGGGGATATATGGGGTCAGCGGGACATAAATGGCAGTTTAAAAACACTAGATGATGCAATCATCTAGAGAGAATAGGAGAAGGTTTTGGATGAGCCCTGGGAGAACCACATGTCAGGATGGGGGTGAAGGATGAAGTTATTTTGGCAGCTGTGTATCAGCCTGTCATACAACTCAGGTGACCTCACACGTGAGCACAATTTTGTAGAATCGCAGTATCACACATGTATCTTTGCTTTCAGAGTTTTTTGGAGACATTAACTCGTTTAAACCTCAAAAAAACCCTAGGAGGTAAGAGGCAGTTATTACCTCTGGCAGATAAGGAAGCTAAGGTACAGGGAGGTTAAGTCAGTTGCCCAAGGTCACATAGCTAGTAAGGGCAGGGGCAGGATATGGACCCAGGGAGCCTGGCTCTGTAGTCTGTGCTCTGAACCGCTACTCTCTGCTGCCTCTCCACGCACGTAAGACTCGCATGGCTACTTACATAAAGCATCTCAATTCCAGGAGCTCACGGACTTGTGTACATGCAGGGCCTAAGTTGCCGACACCTTGTATACACCACTAGCCTTCCTCCAGATGGTCTCATATGGTCTCAGTGTCTCAGTTTCACTGATGCCCATCACCTCACACACTCAACCTGGAGTGCTACGTATTACTTTGTTCTTTGGCATTCTGATAGCCTTGCACACTCAGAACCTCATACACATCCATAATGTCACCTCCATGAGATCTCAGGCACTCACCCCACTGTGCACACACTGCCCTGCAACACATGATTTGTGTGTGTGTGTGTGTGTGTGTGTGTGTGTGAGAGAGAGACAAGGTCTCAGTCTGTAGCCCAGGTTGGAGTGCAGTGGCACAATCATGGCTCACTGCAGCCTCAACCTCCAGGGCTCAGGTGATCCTCCCACCTCAGCCTCTCTAGTAACTGGGACTACAGGTGCATGCCACCACACCTGGCTAATGTTTTTGTAGAGAGAGGTTTCACCATGTTGCCCAGGTTGTTCTTGAACTCCTGAGCTCAAGCAATCCACCCGCCTCTGTCTCCCAAAGTGCTGAGATTACAGGCATGAGCCACCTTCCCCCGCTTCATGATCTTATATAATCACAAGACACCGATATGCATACCCACAAGTGTCTTGTACACACGATCTTGCACAAATACACACACAAACCCATGCTCTCCAACATTCACACTACTATGTCAACTCACTGGCTTATCCGTTCACGACTTGTGACCCTGCCGTGTTCCCACCAACATAAATATTCCCACCATCGTGCAAGCTTCTCCTGGCTCACCCACTCGTGTTATTGCACACTCTAGCAGACTCAAACACTCATAGCACTGTGCACTCTGACCCTCAGACGGCCGTGCGCCTCTTGGTCCCACCCCGCCTTGCCCACTCCTGCCCTTGCCCTCCCAGGCCACCGTGCACATGCGGGGATCCGTCGTTCTGCCTACTGACGCGCCCTCTCCTCGCCCGCAGGGACGTACCAAGGCCAGTTCACCAATGGCATGCGCCACGGCTACGGAGTGCGCCAGAGCGTGCCCTACGGGATGGCCGTGGTGGTGCGCTCGCCGCTGCGCACGTCGCTGTCGTCCCTGCGCAGCGAGCACAGCAACGGCACGGTGGCCCCGGACTCGCCAGCCTCGCCGGCCTCCGACGGCCCCGCGCTGCCCTCGCCCGCCATCCCGCGCGGCGGCTTCGCGCTCAGCCTCCTGGCCAATCCCGAGGCGGCTGCGCGGGCGCCCAAGGGCGGCGGCCTCTTCCAGCGGGGCGCGCTGCTGGGCAAGCTGCGGCGCGCAGAGTCGCGCACGTCCCTGGGCAGCCAGCGCAGCCGTGTCAGCTTCCTTAAGAGCGACCTCAGCTCGGGCGCCAGCGACGCCGCGTCTACCACCAGCCTGGGAGAGGCCGCCGAGGGCGCCGACGAGGCCACACCCTTCGAGGCCGACATCGACGCCACCACCACCGAAACCTACATGGGCGAGTGGAAGAACGACAAGCGCTCGGGCTTTGGCGTGAGCGAACGCTCCAGCGGCCTCCGCTACGAGGGCGAGTGGCTAGACAACCTGCGCCACGGCTATGGCTGCACCACGCTGCCCGACGGCCACCGCGAGGAGGGCAAGTACCGCCACAACGTGCTGGTCAAGGGCACCAAGCGCCGCATGCTGCAGCTCAAGAGCAACAAGGTTCGCCAGAAAGTGGAGCACAGTGTGGAGGGCGCCCAGCGCGCCGCTGCCATCGCGCGCCAGAAGGCCGAGATTGCCGCCTCCAGGTAGGACAGCGGTGGGGGTGGAGAGGGGTCGCCTCCCGTCGGGGAAGGGGGTCTTGGGGCAGGGCAACCTAGGAGGCCCTGTCTCCAAGCCCGATTCTGCTTCTTTTACCCCCATCACCTTCAGGGAGTTAATTGGAGGCGCTTCGGGAGCTGATGGCTCCTGTTCACTCACCCATCCATCCATCCATCCATCCCTCAGCTACACCCAGCCCCTCCGCTGACTTAACCCTACCACTCACCCAACCTTTCTAATATCCACCCGAACAACCATCTCTCCAGTTATCCACTCCATTCCCCTACCCATTCTACTTCCTGTTTACCCAGCCAGTCATCCAGTCATCCATCTATCCATACAACCTCGCAGTCAACCACCTAGACATCCACCCAATTCCTTCATTGACTAACTTCTCTAACACTCACTGAACAACCCCTCCACCCACACAACCACCTCCAGTCCCCCGTCACACCTGAACATCCACCTGGACAACAGCCTAACGTCTACCTAAACAACCACCCATTCACTCAAAAATTTACTCATCTATTCCATCCAACCTACTCAATTTTTCATCCTTTTACCTACTCAACCAGCTAATCACCATCCATCCATTAACTCAGCCACCCATCCAACTACCCAGATGCCCATTCAAACATATAGATACCCTTTCAATCCACACACCTGTCTCCTCACCCACCAATCACCTGCATTCACTCAGCTGCTTCCAGCTCCCTGGCCACCCATCTTAACATCCAGCCACTCATCCATTCACTCAAGTACTTCCATTTATCCACCCAGCGACACTTTTGTCCATTAGAGCAACCTCCACTCCTGCCCATCCACCCGGTCATCCAACCATCCAGCCAGCCACCTCTATCACTCAACCAAACTTCTATTCATTCACCTCCCTCCACCTATCCATCTGCCCATGCATCCATCCACCCTCCCATCTACTAAACACCCACCCTATCATCTACATTCAAACCCCTTTAAGTCTTCTCATTGTACTTCAGATAAAGTTCTAATGTTGTCTCCAAACATTTATGGCACCTACTAGGTACAAGACAATTTTAAGTGGTTCACAAATACTGACTCACTCAGTCCCTTTAACAACCTTATGATAGGTACTATGTTTATTTCTGTTTTGCAGATGAGCTAAGTGAAGCTCAGAGAGATAAGGTGACTTGTCCAAAATCACCCAGTTAGTGAGTGGCCTTTTATAATCAGGTTCCCACCCTCCTACCCAGCCTTATTTCTTATCATTCTTTCCCTGAGCCTGGATATTTCTCCCCTCTATGCTAGTTCTTCCTTCTTTAGTTCCTCTTGTCACAGAGATTTTGTTCATACTGGTTCCTTTGCCACCCACTTAACCTCTACTCCTCCTTCAGAGCTCAGGTCAAGCCCGACTCCCTTAGAGAGCTGATGAGGTCCATCGCCAGCCGCCGTTCTGTCCTTAGAGTGCATCACAGATGCAGCTTTACATGACTTACATGATTTGTTTTTAACCCACCGCTTAAATAGGATTCTGTATGTGCCAGTCACTCTTCTGAGGTCTTTACCTATATTAACTCATTTAATCTTACAAGGTCCTGGAGAGGTAGATACTATTCTTATTCTCATTTTACAAATCTGGAGCGAGCTGCAGGGACAGCAGCAGTGTGGTCTGGCAGGAGGGTGGTAAAAGGCACTCACCTGTCCTGGGACTCTAGCAGTTCTCCTGGGGATGTAAATGGCCTGGGCCAGAGACTGGGCACATGGTCTTCAGAGTTAAGCAGGCCTATGGCCAAATCCTGGCCCTGCCATTTTTTAGCTCATTGACCTGGGCAGATCAGTGGCCTGTCTGAGTGTCAGTTTCTCCATCTGTGGCACCACCATTTCTTAGTTGTATGTCCTTGGCCAGATCCATTTTCTTCTCTAATCTCAATGATCTCATCTATAAAGACAAGTTGGTCTAAGGGTTAGGAAAGACAGTACAGGTCAGGTGGCTCACAATCCTCTTGTGGGGTGAGTTCCCTGGGAAGCAGACTTTGAGATGAAGATTAACATGCAGGAAATGTATAGGGAGCACTCTCAGGATCAACACTGTGGGGAGGGGAAGAAGGCCGGACTGGGCGGTGGGAGACACTGGGTTGCAATGCAGTCTCAGGAAAGCCTCAGCCAACCGTAAGGGATGCTCTGCAGTGGAGATGACCTTCACAGTCATCCCAAGTTGGGATGAGGGAGCTGGATCTTTTATACTCTCCGCATTTGTATGCAGGCTACCCTCCAGAAGGAGGCTTGACTGGGGCTGGACAGCTCTCTTCAGCCAAGGGCAATCCCTGGAGAGGGCTGACAGCTGGCAACTCTCTGAGTAGCTGGGAGTGGGAAAAATAAGTCCGTCAGCCCTGAAGGGGAGTCTGGGCAGCCCATCACAGTCACCACCACAGTGCTGGACACCAGACATGGCTTCATAAATATGACTCGTCATTGTCATCATACTATGAATTCATTTTACATATGTGGAAACTGAGGCCCAGGGAACGAATGTAACATGCCCAAGACTACCTGGCAAGCAAGTGGGAGAACCCAGATGTCAGCCTCTAGCTTTCTGATTCAAAAACTTTAACTAGCACGTCTTGCTAATGCTAAACTTTGTAACCTTCACACTGCTATAAAGGTGTGAGCAGTTGGCATCACTAAAAGGGACAGAAGGTATGGGTGATTTTCTGAAAACTTCTTGGTTAGAGGACTATAGTTTGAATGTTTATCCCCTCCAAAACTCATGTTGAAATTTAATTGTCATTGTAACATTCAGATGTGGGACTTTTGAGAGGTGATTAGTTCTGAGACTAATCTTTGAGAGGTAATTCATCCTCATGAGTGGAATTAAATCCCTTATAAAAGGGTGAGTTTGACCCCTTTTTGTCTCTTGGCACTCCCACCTTCTGCTGTGTGAGGATCCAGCCTTCCTCCCCTCTGGAGAATGTAGTGTGCAAGGTGCCATCTTGGAGGAAGATAAGGGCCTCACCAGACACTGAACCCATTGGTGCCTTGACCTTAGAATTCCCCTACAAATGACCCAGTCCCAGGCATCCTGTTAAAGTGGCACGAATGGTCTAAGACGGGCAGGACCAGGCTTATGACCAGGTGTTCATATAATTTATTGTCTAAACCTGAACACTTCTATGAGTAAAAGGGAGCGCTTTTTAAAAATAAAACTTTCAGGTGGGGATAATTTTAGATTTACAGAAAAGTTCCAAAAAGAATACAAAGAGTTCCCATACACTCTACCCATTTTCCCCTATTGTTAACTTCTTACGTTATCATAATACATTTGTCAAAACCAACATGGCACGTTACTCTTCACTGAACTCCAGACTTTGTTTGCGTTTCACTAGTTTTTCCATGAATGTCTTCTTCCTGCTTCAGGATTTCATGAAGGATCATACACTGCATTTAGTTGTCAGGTCTCCTTGGTTCCCTTTGGTCTGTGATAGTTTCTCATTCTTTGCTTTTTTTGTGTGTCCTTGACTGTTGTTGTTGTTTTCTTTTTTTTTTTGAGGCAGGATCTCGCTGTGTTGCCCAGGCTGTAGTGCAGTGGCGTCATCTTGGCTCACTGAAACCTCTGTCTCCTGAGGTTCAAGTGATTCTTGTGCCTCAGTCACCAAAGTAGCTGGGACCACAGGTGTGCACCACCACACCTGGTTAATTTTTGTATTTTTAATAGAGATGGGGTCTTGCCATGTTGGCCAGGCTGTTCTCGAACTCCTGGCCTCCAGTGATCCTCCTGCTTTGGCCTTCCAAAGTGCTCGTATTACAGGTGTGAGCCAGCACGCCCAGCCCAACAGTTTTGAGGAGTACTGGTGAGATAGTTGGTAGAGTGTCCCTCATTTTGGGTTTGTCTGATATGTTTCTCATAAACTGAAGATGTTAACTTTGATCACTTGGCTAAGGTGGGTCGGCCAGATTTCTCTGATGTACAGTTACTATTTCCTCTTTTCCTGCTCCATCCTTTGGAATTCAGACACTCAGTGTAGCCCACACTCAAGAGGGAGAAGGGTCTGGAATTCAGCTGAACCTTTTGGAGGGGGAAATATCTACCTATGTTATTTAAAATTCTTCTGTATGGAAGATTTGCTCCTTCTTCCAAAGGGAACATTTTAAATAATTACACTAAATGTATCTGGTTATGACAAGTGTAAGCCCAGACTGTCCTGGGCCACCCTGGGCCACTTAGGCAGAGCACAGCAGGAAGGAGCTTAGGTTCTTGATTCAGAAGGCCATGAATTGGAACTCCAGCTCTTCTGAAGAGCTGTGTGACCTTGCCCAAGCTGCTTTACCACTCTGACCCTGGGATCCTCTTTCCTCAGGGTGGTTAGAAGGAGTAGGTGAGCTAATGCCTGTAAAATGCTTGGCACAGGGCAGCCAGCAGTAAAGACAATCATTGCTACGATCTAACAACATTTGATTTCAAAGGTGAGGAAGTGGAGGTTTGGGGAGAAGGAGGGATGCCCCCTTATTTTCCTTGCCCTCCTGGTCCTTCCTGCCAATGCCTGTGCCCCTGCTTGTGGAGGTTTCCAGCTCCCGCTGAGAAGGCTGCCAGGCCCACAGCCGGGAAGTGAGCTGGGGACTGAGAAGTTGGGATCCAGCCTCTTGCATGCAGTGCTGCTGTGGGATTGGATTCCTTGTGTGTCTGAGGCAGGAGTCCTGCGTGCCCATGGAGATGTTGCCATGGGTGGTGGGGGTGGCTGCCTGGATGGGTTTCAAGCTCAGACCGAATTTCCAATTAAGGGAATTTTGGGGTCAGGCGGAAAAGCAGGATTGTGGCCATCTTCCTCAGGGACTCTCCCCATCCCTGGGGCTTAGTGAGTAATCTGGCTATGGAGAGACAGAAAGCGTCCCCAGCAGCCACAGCCTCTTCACACCCAGGCAGGCCCGGGCTTTCTCTCCATTGTGGCTTCCAGCTCCTCCCTCCGGGCTGATGTGGAACTCGTCAGCCCAGAGGCTACAATCAGACCATTTTTCCTAAGAGAAGGGAGAAAGATGAGACAGCTGTTCCCTGTAAAATGAGCTATGGATTGAGAAAGATTCTTGACCTGGGCTGTCCAGTATGGTAGCCACTCACCACACGTGGCTGCTGGGCACTTGGAATGTGGCTGGTCCAAGTGGAGATGCGCTGTAAATGTGAAACATCCTGGATTTCAAATACTTAGTGTGAAAAGAATGTAAAGTAACCTATTAATGATTTTTAAAATATTGATTACATATTGAAATGGTTACATTTTAGATACATCGGGTTTGACAAAATACATTATTAAAATTAATTGCACTGTTTCTTTTTACTTTTTTGAATGTGGCCACTAGAACATTTAAAATTATATATGTGATGCGTGTTATATTTTTATTGAACAGTGTTGCTGTAGACCCATTCAGGGCCCTCAGAGTAGTCCCAAGCCTGTCACTGAGCAGTTGGGGAGACTGAGGTGCAGAAAGGGATCTAGATATACTCATAGCCACAAAGCGATCAAGAGGGAACTAGATTTATGTCTTCTGATTTTGTAGCTAAGAACTCTTTTGTGATACCTTTTAAGGTCATAGATACTGGATTGTGGAGGGAAGCTGGTATGTTTGGGGAGGCGCCTAAAGTTTTCAGGTTGTCATGCCAACACCCTGATAAATGCCTGTTTTCTGGAAGGAGCACAGGGAGTGTGAAGAGTAAGGCTTAGACTCAGCCCCTTAGACCTCAAATTTCTAATTTCTAAAATTTCTAATTTCTAAAAGACCCACCTCGAAGAGTTTTCACAAGGTTAAAGCAGAGCCTCTAAACGAAGGTTATATACACACGTCACAGGGCTGACAAGTAGGAAGCAGTCTGTAAGCATCAGCTGCCATTGCTGTTGCCTGGTCTTGCTGTTGTACCCCCGTGGCAGAGGCAGGGCATGGCCCGGAGTTCTCAGCTGTCCTAGGGTGTGAGGTTTGGAGCATCTCAGGTTTTGTACCAGGGTGGCATCTGTCTGTCTTCTATCCCCTCAGCCCCTGACCTCCATCTTCTCCCCATGCTGGCTCTGGAAACTCCGAAGCTGATCATAGCTGAGAGTTGGTTTTTTGAGTTGCTGGGAGCTGAATTTCTCTGGTGAGCAGGAACCCATGTGGTCCATGGGCAGTGGCATTGGATGGACCTAGGTTTGAATCTGGCTTCAGCCTCTTATACATTGTGTGACCTTAGGCAAGGTACCTCATCCCTCTGGGCTCACTTTCCTCTTTAATCAAATGGGAATTATATTACCTCCTCCCTGAAAGTAGTGCTGCAGAGAGTAAAAGAAATAGCTCATGTAAAGGGCCGGTGCTTGGAAAGCATGCAAGGAAGTGTAAGCTGTTATTATCAATCCTGTATCATCTGCACTGACCGAAGAATGAAATTTCCCCAAGGGAAGGCCCTGTCTTCTCTCTCGGTCCCTACAATGGTGCTTCCCAAATGTTCATCTTCTGCCCGGTCCCAGTTTTTGTTACATTCACACACCATCTCTACTTACTGTCTTAATCTTCATCTTCGAATCAACTTATTTAAAAAATACGTAAGTACATTTATTGAAAAGGAAGACTTTCTAATCACTGTTGAAAATGTGAAAGCAATATCACAGGAAGTTCTGAAAACAGAACAATGCTATTCAAGTTCCACGTCAAGCTATTGATGTCCAAAGGCACTTAGCCTAAAGTTTGTTTTCTTTTTGTTTAAAAGAGAAATTGGCAAGAGATTGACCGGTATGAAAGAGCCATAGGCACCTAAAGAGGCCTTTTCCTTAACTAATGAGCAGAATGGATCTGGTGTCACTTCAGGCTGTGACTCTGCACCGCCAACACTCATTTCCACGCCATGGGGGACACAGGTCACTGGAGGGAAGAGGGCCTGACACTGGACTAGGCCTCAGGGAGGGTCTTGGTAATTGCCCATCTTTGAGTCTGCTTATTTAATTTTTATTTAATGTGCATTCATCTAGTCCTTATTTCTGGGAGCCGGGCATGATTTTAAGTACCTTACATGTGTTAACTTTTTATTCCCCCTTTTTTTGTGGAGAACAAGGTCTTGCTATATTGCCCAGGCAGGTCTCACACTCTTGGGCTCAAGCTATCTTCCTGCCTTAGCCTCCCTAAGAGCTGGGATTACAGGTGTGGGCTACCGTGCCTAGTGGGGATATATTAATTTATTTAATCCTTAAAAACAACGCTGTGAGGAAGGACTGTTATTCTCATTTTACAGATGAAAAAACTGAGGCACAGACAGGTTGTTTCTCAAACAGGTTGCACAGCTGAGTCATGGCAGAGCTGGGAGTTGAAGCCAGGTGACCTGGTTCTAGAATGCTCTTAACCACGATCTGACCTTCAGTTGGTTTTCCTTCACAAACTTTAATAAGCACTTACCCTGTGCCAGCTTGTGCCAGGGCGCTGGGCACCCAGTGGTGAATCAGTGTGGGCAGCGTCCTCTGGGGACTCCCATGTTGAGGGCGAAGCCACGCAGGGATTGGACAGTCGGTGGTGGAGGAGGGGGAGGAAGGAACTGAAATTGATGGGGTCCAAGGGAAAGAGCAACTAGCAGTCCCAAGGAGGTCTGGAAAAGCCCCCTGCAGGGGCCACCTCTGGTTGGGAGTCTGCCAGGTGGAAAAGAGAGAGAGAAAGGTCGTTCCAGGTAGAGGAACTAGCATGTGCAAAGACATGAAGGTAGGAATGTGCATGGTGTATTTTGGGAGCAATGAGTCATCCAGAATGCTGGAGTGGGTGGGGAAAGATTAGAGATGAGGCTGAGAAGGCAGCCTAGGGCCAGGTTAGGACGAGCTTTGAATGCCTGGTGGAGTGAGGGTCTGACGTTACAAGCTAAAAGGTTCCAGGGGCCAGGCAGGCCGCAGGCTTGTGTCTTACTGACTAAAGGGTGGTGGGACCATGGGAGCCGGGTCTCCTCGGTCTCTGCAAGCCTCCTTGGGTAGAGCTGCCTCTTCCAGGATGCCCTGGAGAAACATGAATTCAATCTTAGCACAACTCTTGATTTTTCTTTCTCTTTGTTTTTTTTTTTTTTTGAGACAGAGTCTTGCTGTGTCACCCAGGCTGGAATGCAATGGCGTGATCTTGGCTCACTGCAACCTCTGCCTCCCAGGTTCAAGCGATTCTCCTGCCTCAGCTTCCCGAGTAGCTGGCATTACAGGCATGTGCCACCACGCCCCACTAATTTTTGTATTTTTAGTAGAGGAGGGGTTTCTCCATTTTGGCCAGGCTGGTCTCGAACCCCTGACCTCAGGTGATCCACATTCCTCAACCTCCCACAGTGCTGGGATTACAGGCATGAGCCACTGTGCCCAGCCAACTCTTGATTTTCCAAGACAAACTAGATGTTTGCATTTTGTTATAAAAATTTCCATTTTTGACTTTTTATTATGGGAAAATATGAAGCATATATATAAATAGAGAGATACAGTGAACATGCATGTACCCATTAACTGGATTTAATAATTGTTAGTAATTTTTCCATATTTACTTTATCTTTTTGTTTTGTTTTGTTTTAGAGATAGGGTCTCACTTTGTTGCCCAGGCTGGAGTGCAATGTTGTCATGTCAGCTCACTGCAGCCTCCACCACCCAGGCTCAAGTGATCCTCCCACCTCAGCCTCCCAAGTGGGACTACAGGTGCATACCACTACAACTGGCTAATTTTAAAAAAAATTTTATTTGTAAAGATGAGGTCTCGCTATGTTGCCCAGGCTGGTCTTGAACTCTTGGCCTCAAGTGATCCACCCATCTAGGCCTCCCAAATTGCTGGGATTACAGGCACGAGCCACCACCCCTGGCCTGTATTTGTCTTTTTGTTGTTATTCATTGACTAGACTCTCAATTCTGTTCCAATGATCTGTATACATCCATCCTTATGCCAGAGGCTGGTCTTGATTACTGTAGCTTTGTACTAAGTTTCGAAGTTGGGAAATGTGAGTCCTCTAACTTTGTTCTTCTTTTTTAAGATTATCTTGGATATTCTGAGTTCCTTTCATTTCTATATGGATTTTAGCATCAACTTGTCAATTTCTGCAGGGGAAAAAAAGGCCGCTGGGATTTTGTTAAACCTGTAGGTCAACTGGGGGAATATTATCCTTTTAACAATTTTAAGTCTGCCAATCCATGAACATGGAGCACTTTTCAATTTATTTAAGTCTTTAACTTTTTCCAGTGATGCTTTGTAGCTTTCAGTGTACAATTTTATACTTATTTTGCTAGATTTCTTTCTTTTTGCTGCTACTTTAAGTAGAATTGTTTTTAAATTTTATTTTCAGATTGGGAGCTGTGTCCTAAATCTCTTAGTCTAGAACCATCCTTCTCATTTTTTTGATGACATGACATCTTCTGTATTTGTTGGGCTGATTCCTTATGGTGCTGTTTAACTTGCTTCTCTCTTTCCTGTACTTCCTGTAAGTTCTGTCTCAAATGGATTCAGATTAGATTTTTCTGGCATGAAAACTTAATAAATAGTTCTGTATACTTCATCTTGTATCACATCAGGGGGCATGTAATGTCTGGTTAATATGACATCTTCCAATTTTTTTTTTTTTTTTTGAGACAGAGTCTTGCTCTGTTGCCCAGGCTGGAGTGCAGTGGCATGATCTCGGCTCACTGCAACCTCCGCCTCCCAGGTTCAAGCAATTCTCATGCCTCAGCCTCCCCAGTAGCTGGAATTAAAGGCATGCGCCACCACTCCTAGCTAGTTTTTGTATTTTTAGACAGGCTGGTCTCAAACTCCTGACCTCGAGTGATCCACTGCTTCAGCCTCCCAAAGTGCTGGGATTACAGGCGTGAACCACCGTGCCCTGCACGAAATCTTCCAGTTCTTAAGTACTTTGCATAACAAATTGGAGGACTTGATTTAGGAGCAGGGGTTGCCGGGAAGAGGGGAGAAGGAGGTGGTGAAGGAGAGGGCAGGGTCACAGGCAGTGGGATGGAGCAGCAGGGAAACGGGGAGAGAGGCCTAGCACATCTGTCACTAAACCCCAGAGCCCTCAAATCCATGCAGGAAAACTCACCAACGTGTGGCTATGTACATGCACATGCACACATACACGACAAATATGCAGGTGGACAAATCATATATGTGTGCTACATGCTACCCTGCCCCGCTTTGTGAGTGGGTAGCCACGAGAGCTGGGAGTGGCCTGCTCAAATGTGTATGACCACACCTGGACCATGGCTCTTGTAGCGAGAGTATGGCAAGGGCTAGGCTGTAGGCTGGGCATCAATGAGGAGGCTGCTGCAGGGATCTGGGGAGATGGTGGAGACCTGAAATGTGGCAGAACCACTGGGGTGGGAAGAGAGGGCCTGATGGCACCATCAGGTGGCTGGGCTTGGGCTTCTAGAATCCTGGGGCACGATTAGTCAAATTGTCCTTCTTGTTTTTTTTTTTTTTAATAGGAGGAGGGAGAATGTTGATTTTTTAATTGGAGGAAGGAGAGTGTTGAGGTGGCAGTCTGCCCGGTGTTGAATCAGGGGGCTTGCAGGTGTTGAGAGAGACCCACCTTTTAGATTATGGGGGAGAAGGGAGGGGAAATACCCAGAGCCCACACACAGAGAAGGGTGGTAACGAAGCCAAGGCCACATGGCAGCTCAGATCGCCTTCGCCCAATACAGTCCCCCTTTCGGCATCCAGGACGTTGTCAGCAGGTGGGAAAGAAACAAAGAACTCTTTGTTTCCTTTCCTTGTTCCCTCACCACACTCCCTTTCCTCTTCGTTCGGGGAAGGCCATTGTGTCAGAAACACAGGCAGGCACTTAGAGCAGAAGGAGCACTGGAACGGGAGTCAGGAGACCTGGGGGCTGACCCAGCCTCAGAATCCATTTCCAGTCACGCCTCAGCCTCAGCTGTCTTGAGGAATCCCAGGAGATCTGGGATAATAATGGCCAACACTATTGGATGACATTCACTGAGGACTTAATATGTGGTGGCCACTAAGTGCTCAGCTAAATTAACTCATCTAATGCTAACTTACGCATATAGAGAGGTTTTTTTGTTTGTTTGCTTTTGTTGTTGCTGTTGTTTGAGAGAAGGTCTCACTCTGTCACCAAGGCTGGAGTGCAGTGGTGTGATCTTGGCTCACCAAAACCTCTGCCTCCCAGGTTCAAGCAATTCTCCTGCCTCAGCCTCCCGAGTAGCTGGGAATACAGGTGCGCATCACTACTGCCGGCTAATTTTTGTATTTTTAGTAGAAACAGGGTTTCACCATGTTGGCCAGGCTGGTCTTGAACTCCTGACCTCAAATGATCCACCCACCTCAGCCTCCCTAAGTGCTGGGATTACAGACATGAGCCACCATGCTCAGCCCTTGTTTTGTTTTTAACATGCCTTAAGTCACACAGCCAGTAAGCGACAGAGCTGAGATTCTGGACCCAAGTCTGTGTTCCAAGCCACCAGCCTATGCTGCCACTTCAGATACAGTGAGTTCTTTCTCTTTCCTTTTTTCTTTTCTTACATTGTTCTAAACAACATATCTGTCGTTAAAATCCAAGGAAGGTCATACACATACAAAATAAAAAAGTAATAAACCCCTTGTTCTACTTCCACCCTGGTTGCACCTCTGAAGTGACCGGTGTTTACAATTTGCTTATAGAATTCTTCCAGTTACCTATTCTGGTTTTGTTTGTTTTTGTGTTTCATAACTAGGACTACCTACATCATGTTCTGTAACTTGCGTTTTTGATGTAATATGTTTTGAGATCTTTTTACGTTATGCACATAGATTTATCTTACTCGCTTTAGCAGCTGTATGCTCGTCCGTAGTGTGGAGGTACCATGATTCATTTAACCAGATCTCTTTTGATGGAGATTGAAACCATTTCCTGTTTTCTTGATCATAAGTGAGGCTGCAGTGGACAGCCTTGGACCAATATCCTTGCTCACTGGGCTGGTTAAAGGAATGGCCCAGCCAGGCGATGTATCCCGACAGGGACATTCAAGCAGCACTGGAATACATTGGGAATATAATGGCGATTCATGTGGGCCTTTGCAAGGGACTGACCCCTGACATTTACTGTCAAAATGTCAATTTGGTCAATTTGGTTCCTCCTGACAGGGGCCATAGTATCCCTGCATGAATTCAGCAAAAATCCAGCCAACCCCATCCAGTGTCTCACCCCACCCCTCCAGTATATCTTCAACAAACATTTAAAGAATAATCATTGCAAGGGAGATGCAGTTTATGGGTTATGGGTTAAATTCCTGAAAAGAGAATTTGGGGGTCAAAAAGAATGTGCATTTTAATTATTATGAGAACCCAAGTTAACATCCAAAAGGGTTGCACTCAATTTATAACCCCCCTAACAGTGTACACGAGTGCAGTCTTCCTCACACCCTTGCCGCCGGCGCTATGTGCTGTCAGTCTTTTGCATCTTTGCCAAACTGTTTAAAGAAAATCTGGTGTTCCGTGAACCCAGTGGCCACCTTCAACACTCCTCCAAACAACTGCCCATATCCACAGAGGCTATGTCTGTCCTTTTTCTCAGTGTCTCTGGCTCGCCTCCTGAGATGTCTGGATAGGTAGGAGGTTCCATTAAGCGAGACTGAATTCCCTGAGGATGGGCTTGAAGTGTTGGAAAGGCCCCCGGCCCGGACTTCTGCCCTTCACCACATCCCTCCTTTGTGAATGACCAGATGGACAAAATCCCTGTGTGCCCAGAAACTGAGGTGCAGTAGTGAATGGAATTTCCTGAGTTGTCAGAGCCGGATTCTCGAGACATAACACGAGGCAGCTGTGACTCCAAGGCTGAGTGGTCTAGGGAGAGAGAGGAGCTTGCCTGGGTCTCTGGCAGCAGGCAGATGTTAGAACAATGGTGACCATGCATTTGGGGGAACCAGGCCTTCCAAGCTTGGAGTGTAGAGAACTAGAGAAAAGACCCAGCATGCTCCCTTCAGTCCCCAGAAAAAGCTGGTCAGAGCTGGAAGGTGCCTTAGGGAAGAGGAGGCCCGATGTGCTCATTTCACAGATGAAGAAACTGAGGCCTCCCAGGAGGCAGAGACCCAGCTAGCGTTGTGCAGGGAGTCCCGGTCAGAGCAGAGAGGAGTGTGGCTGGAAGGCGGGGTGGGGGAGGCTCTTGTGAAGCCTCAGTTGGTTTCTGGGTCACAATGAATAAATCAAGTGAAAGAAGACAGAACTCTGCAAAGTGGAAAGGAATGTTTTCATCTCCTCCACCTCTATAAATGGTGCTTAGGGCCTAGCTCCAGAATGTTTCCCGCTGTACTTTGTTGTTGTTGTTGTTGTTGTTGTTGTTGTTGTTGTCGAGATGGAGTTTCACTCTGTCACTCAGGCTAGAGTGCAGTGGTACAACCTTGACTTACTGCAGCCTCCTCCTCTTGCGTTCAAGCGATTCTCCTGCTGCAGCCTCCCGAGCAGCTGGGACTACAGGCACGCCACCACACCCAGCTAACTTTTGTATTTTATGTAGAGACGGGGTTTCACTATGTTGGCCAGGCTGGTCTTGAACTCCTGACCTCAGGTGATCCGCCCATCTCGGCCTCCCAAAGTGTTGGGATTGCAGGCGTGAGCTACTGCGCCTGGCCCGGCTTTACTTTTCAGCCCAAGTAGCAGAGTCAGAGAACACACAGGCCAGCAGCCTGCACCTTCAGGAGAAAAACATCCCTTTCCCACAGATGCAAGAGTTTTCCCACAGTGAGACCAGTGCTTGGCCCTGCTCCTGGCTCCTGAGCTGCGCCCCAGGGATTCGGGTCAGTGCTGGAAGGGCCCAGACCGAGAGTGTTGATCTAATAGTAAAAATGAGAATGCTAGTGGCTGCCCCAGGGTCAGTGAGAGTTCAGGCCAGGGTCAGGGTCTGGGCTGTAGTCCTGCACTCTTACTGGCCTCGTGGCTTTGGGCAAGTGGCTTTCTCTTAAGCTTCCTGTACCTCCATTTCTTCATCTCTAAGGCGGGGATCATGAGAGAACCTGCCCCGTGGGGCCTAGGAGTGGGTCATGTTGGTGTTGATAAACGTGCAGTGCTGGGAGCAGTGCCTGCCATGGACAGGGCATCTCTCGGTGCCCCCTTCTCGCCTGCCAGCCTCTACACTGAGTTCCCTTCTATGCCTCATTTCATCTAAGCCTCATGAAGGAGGTGCTATTTATTACATTAGCCCTTTTCACAGATAAGAAAACCGGTACAAACTAACAAGAACTGACACAGCTGGGCTTCGATTCTCTGAGCCAGACCACCTTCTTCACCACGGTGAGAAGAGAAAGTCTCTCAGCTGCTCCCAGGCTGACACTCCGTGCCTGGACCTCGGTGCCTGGCCATGCTTTCAAATGGCAGAGCGACTGAGAGTGCAGGCTGGGGAGACTGGGGAATCGAGGCTCAGATCCCACTCTGTTACTTGCCCACCAAGTGTCCTCAGTCTTCCCTGAGCCTCCCTTTCCTCGGCTGTAGAATGGGGACAGTAACAGCCCTGTCCCCCCAGGGTTACAGTGAGGACCATACGAGGTGATGTTTGTAGAGGGTTTCGTGTGGCCGTGGCATTCTGTGGGTGCCTGGTAAGGAGAGATCCGGGGCAGTTTTATCATCGTTCTTACCCGAAGCTCGAGATGAGTAGAACGTGGTGAGGCCAGCTGTCTCCCTTAAGCTTCATCCTTCCCCAAATGCCGCTTCTCTCTTCTGGGTTTCCAAAGCCCAGTCCAACTTCCACTTGACTTCCTAAGTCCATACCAGCGAGTCCCTGCCATTGGGAGTGGAGTTAAAAATAAAGCCTGTCTTTAAATCCTTCAAGTAAACACCCAGCTCTCTAAAAATAACCCCTTTGCAGCAGGTCTTCACAGCCAGGCGGGGCTGGAGGGATGGAACTTGTTGAGGCTGATTCCCAAAGCCAGGCATGACCCAAGACTGGCCTCCATGTCACCCCTCCTTGCCTCCATGTCACCCCTCCTTGCCTCTCAAGCCTCTGGTTCTTTGGGGGAGCCAAGCACCCCCTATTTGTCTCCATCCCCTATTTGTCTCTTTCCACTGCCACCAGTCCAGTGCCGGCTACCAGCCCCTCTCACTGCCCCTCTGCAAGTGTCCCTCACTGCTTGTCATGCCTCCTCCTGTCCCCATATCTTCTCCACACAATAACCAGCATGAGCTTTAAAAAATGTCAGCCTGCACGTGCCATGCTGCTGTACAAAACTCTCGTGGGGCCCTTGGTTAGGGTTCCTGCAAAAGCAGAGCCTGAGACAAGGATTCAGGTGCAGATAGTTTATTGGGGAGGTGATGCCAGGAGGGAGGCGCTGAGAGGGCGTGAGCAGGGAGTGTGAGAGACAGAAGAAGGACAGGCAGTGCAGGTGTGTGTTATTGAGGCATCACTGCGGACCACAGGGACTGGATCCAGCTCGGGCCTCAGGACCTGCAGCATTGTTGGTCTGAAGGATGGACGCAGGCTCCAGTGCTGCATTCACTGGGAATTTCCCATGTGGCAGAGGTTGAAGGGGCCTCCTGCAGCCTCAGAGAAGGCTCTGGGCAGGAGGTGGACAGCTGTGCTTGCATGGGATCCTGACAGTGCTGGGTAAGTCTGACCTTACACGGAGCTTGCCTCTGCAGCTACAGGGGAAACTAGGGGTAGACACAGGAACTGGGATGCAGGCACCAGGGGTACTGCTTTTAGGAGAAATTCCAGATTTGTTCCTTTGGGCCCCAAGTCCCTTCCTATCTGGCTCCACTTAGCCCACCAGCCTCATCTCATCCTATTCCCCCCATCATTTGCCTTCAGCCATGTTTCCTTCAAAGGGCCGTTCTCTTTCCTGCCTGCAGTCCTTTGCGCATGCTGTTCCATTTTCCCAAAATGCTTTTCCTTTACTCTCTCACGAACACCTACTCTTTTCATCTGGCTTCACTCAGCTTGACTGTTTCTTCCTCGGAGGAGCTCTGATTTCCCTTCTAATCTGGGTTTCCTGTTTTATGTGCCCCTAGCAGCCCGGTCCCAGGTGCCAGCACCTGGCGTAGCACCCAGCAGGTGTGTGTGGCCCAGGAAGCCTGGTTGACTGACTAATATCAGTCCTTAAACACCCTGTAATGGGAAGAACCCACAGCATGGGGCACCCTCCGTGTTTCTCATTTCAGCCTTGAAATACATCCAATAAGTACTTATTGAGAGCCTGCTCCATGCCAGGTAATGTTCTAGGCTCTTGGGGAAGAAAACCTGAAGATCCCACCTTCATGATGCTTGCCCTCCCGCTGGGGAGACAGACAACACAACAGACGTACATAAAGACAGAGCCTGTGGTCAGGCAAGTTGCCTTTCAAAATATATGGTCAGGGCTGGCCTCACTGAAGAAGGCCTCGTTGACATTGAAGCAGAGACACGGAGCTGAAAGAGTTGGCCAGGGGGCTGCATCAGGGACAGCCACCCAGGAGAGGGAGGGGCCAGGGAAGGCTCTGAGGTGGGCGTGTGCTTGGCGTGCTCTGGGGACAATGAGGAGCCCAGTGGGGCTGAAGTGGAGTGAGGCGGAGGACAGTAGTGGGAGAAAAGGCCAGAGAGAGTGTGAGGAGGCGGCGGGGATGGATGGCAATGTTGTACAATCTGGGAGCCACTGGCAACCTGTGGCTGTTTAACTGAAGTTAAAGAAAGGAGAAGTTTCCTTCTAGTCTCAGTAGCCACGTATCAAGTGTTCGATAGCTGGGACAGCACAGATATAGAACATTTTCCTCATCCCTGGAAGTTCTATTGGGTGGTGCCTTCAGGGGCCTTGCAGGTCATGGTAGGGCATACGCGCTTGCCCATACATAACTGGGCACGCATCCTGGGGGCCTTTCCTCACCTCCCAAAGTGGGTATGATTAAAGCATGCAAGGCCGTTTGGTCCAACCCCAGCCAATGTCAGAATGCCTTTCCCATCGTCCTGCCAAGTGGTCATTCAGTCACTCAGTCACTGCGTCTGTCTCTCCAGGCGTGGGGAGCTCGCCATCTCTTGAGTTGGTCCAGCCCAGCTTTTGATAGATTTGCCTTTTGGATTTGCTAAAACCAGAAGGACTTTCTGCTTCTCTGTAGCTTCTGCCCACAGGCCTTGGTGCTGTCCTTGAGGACTGTGTCGCTTAGAACCGTGCTTAGCTGCAGGTAATAGAAGCTGCCTGTGGCTGGGCACAGTAGCTCCTGCCTGTAATCCCAGCTTTTTGGGAGGCAGAGGCAGGAGAATTGCTTGAGGCCAGGAGTTCCAGACCAGCCTGGGCAACAGAGTGAGACCCTGTCTCTACAAAAATTAAAATTAAAAAAAATAAAAATATTAGCTAGGTCTGGTAGCATGTACCTGTAGTCCCGGTTATACCAGAGGATCCCTTGAGGCCAGTTGTTCAAGGCTTCAGTGAGCTGTGATCACACCACTGCATTCCAGCTTGGGCAACAGAGCAAGACCCTTTCTCTTAAAAACAAACAAACAAACAAACAAACAAACAAAAACTCCTTCTACTGCCTCACCCATTGGGCTTATTTTCTCACATAATGTAATCAGAGAAGCTGTGCCAGGCTGAATGGCAGCTCCATGACGCCCTCAGGGACCCAGCTCCATCTGCCTTTCCCACCTCTGTCCTTAGAGGGTGGCTTTTGTCCTCATACTCAGGGATAGCCACTGCACACCTAGCTTCAACTCTGCATTCCAGGCAGCAGAGGTCCAAATGCAATAGCTTCTCTCCATGCAGAAGGGAAGACCTTCCCCAGATGTAGAGAATGGGAAGGTGAATATTTTTAGCCAGACGCGTTGCTTCCCTGAACAAATTAGGCTTCTGTTAGTAGGAAAGAGGGAGAGGGTGGATATTTGGTGAGCAGCTAGCAATGTCTGTGTCAACATCTTTGCAGAGGTTTGAAGACTGTGACCTTAATATCCCGAGTCTTCCCTGGTCACCGCATCTCTAGTCCCTTCACTGCACCTCTGTTTTCACATCTCCTCCTTCTCCATTTTGCAGATGGAGAAACAGAGGCACAAACATCATTCATGGTCAAGAGCACAGGCTTTGGGGTCAGATAACACTCGTTCCTTGGGCACGTCACTTCCCTGAGCCTCAGTTTCTCCAAGTGTGGGAGGTGGTAGAAATTGATATAGTACTTACCACTGAGGGTAAAATGAGATATAACCCGTGTCAAATACTGCACACCAGTCTTCAATAGTGGCAGTTTTAAAAAATTATTCTAACTATGAATACTCTTGCTTCAGTGATTCTTCGTGGTGTTATTGAAGGGTGAGATCTCTGTGGGGATCTCCCAGGTGTTTCCATAATCCTAGCGATCATCCCAGGGAGAACCTCTCGCCTTAGGCTGCTAGAGGACGTGTGCCATAGGACCAGATAGGAGGGAGGGGCAGCGGTGGGGATCCATTTTCAGAGCTACCTTTGACCAAGCCATATCCTTGTGGGGACCTATTGCATTGCTGCTGAAGCACTGTTCCCATCAGCCCTGGCTTCATGTGGCCCTGTCTGGGAAGGGGGTACTCCTACAAAGTCATGGCAGCCTGGTGCCAAAACCATCATCCCACAGGACTTGCTGTAGCTTTGCCAGAAGCCTGGCCCAAGGGGTGGAGGCCCCTGGAGCTCTGACCCACCACATGGAGGGTGGGAAATGCCACAGAGCAGGTTCTCTAGAAGGGATTTGTCAGAAGCTAAGCTGGAGTGCCCCCTGGGCTCAGGCCTGCACAGTTCCTCCCTGACCACCCAGCTGGGATGGATATAGAGACAGGTGTCGTGTTGCAGAAAGCCTGCCCTAAGAGGCCCTACTGATGTTTTCCTTTATTTAAAAAAAAATCTCGGCCAGGCGCGGTGGCTCAAGCCTGTAATCCTAGCACTTTGGGTGGCCGAGACAGGCAGATCACGAGGTCAGGAGATTGAAACCAGCCTGCCTAACACGGTGAAACCCCATCTCTACTAAAAATACAGAAAATTAGCTGGGCATGGTGGCGGGCTCCTGTAGTCCCGGCTACTAAGGAGGCGGAGGCAGGAGAATCGCTTGAACCCGGGAGGCAGAGGTTGCAGTGAGCCGAGATCGCGCCACTGCACACCAGCCTGGGCGACAGAGCGAGACTCCGTATTTAAAACACACACACACACACACACACACACACACACACACACACACACACACAAAACCTTCATTTGTTTCAAAACCCAACAGTTAGAAAAGTATTACTGTAAAGAGTCCATCTCCTTTCCCTGTCCCCATCTTGCTGCCACCTCCACAACCCACAGGCAACTCTTGTTTGAACTTTCCTTCCTTTCCTTCCAGAGTTACTTTCTATGAAGATGGAAAATATGAAATTGCTAATATTTGACCAGGTTTGACCTATAAAATGGCAATTTCATACCATTCAACCTAATATAAGCAAATACATGGATTCCTGTTCTTCCCTTTTTTTACACAAAAAGTAGCATATTATACTATAGGATATACATACTGTTTGGAATCTTGCTTTTTTCTCTTTGCCGTGTGTATGTTAGAGATCTATTCATGTTTTTCCAAATATAGAACTTAATCAGTTTTTAAATGCTTGTGTAGAATTCCATTATGTAGCTGTGCCATAATTTATTGAATCAGGTCCCCGTTGTTGAACATGGATGTTTGGGTAGTTTCCAGATATTTGCTGTGTTGGATCAGTATTTCACCCATGGGTTGGTGTATCTCTAGAATAAATTCCCCCAACTCGCAGTTGCCGGATCAAAGGCTGTCTGTGGTGGTTGTCCCATTTTATCTTCCCGTCCACATTGTTTTAGGGTGGGAAGGCCTCTGCCACTGACTTGCTGAATGACCCTGGGCAAGTCCCTGCCCCTCTGTGGGTCTCCATTCTCCTTGCCTTGTCCTTGGGGGCAAAAAAAGCCGGCCCAGTTTCACTTCCTTGCTTGGCCTTTCCCACATCCCAGTCTTGGGCAGCTGTTGTTACTGTGGGCCCTTTGGGAGATGACTTTAGCTCAGAGGGAGTCCAGGGCAGCCCAGTGAGGTCAGCATGGAAGAGCAGACAGGAGGACGAGGCAAGGCAAAGGCACAGTGGTGTGGCAGCTGGGGCAAGGCAGCGATTCCCAAATGCCAGTCACTGCCGTACCTTCCTGAGCCACGCTGTGTCTGCATGCCGTCTGGATCTCCTTACTATTTAAAAAATATTTTAACTTTTTAAAATCTAAATTTACTCTTATAAATAAACTGTAGATCATTACCATAAATAGAAATCTAGGGTTAGATGAGAAAACGTTAGCCAAAAAAAAAAAGAGAGAGAGAGAAAAGAAAAAGAAAAAAAGAATACAGTGAAGCAAAATATCATTAAATCCCTCAGTTGCTTATTAAAATCTCGGCCAGGTGCAGTGGCTCATGCCTATCATCCCAGCACTTTGAGGGGGCCAAGGCAGGAGAACTGCTTGAGGCCAGGAGTTTGAGACCAGCCTGGGCAATCTAGTGAGACCCCATCTCTACAAAAAAATAAAAAAGTTAGCTGGGTGTGGTGGTGCTCACCTGTAGTCCCAGGTGCTGTTCGGGAGACTGAGGCAAGAAGATAGCTTGAGCCCAGGAAGTTGAGGCTTCAGGGAGCCATGATCGCACTACAGCACTCCAGCCTGGGCGAGAGAGCCAGACTCTGTCTGATAAAACAAACAAACTCAGACTCAAGGCTGCTTGCTGCTGTGCTCTCAGTTAAAAAACAGCATGTAAGAGAGGCATTAAAGTCCAGGCGCGGTGGCTCACGCCTGTAATCCCAGCACTTTGGGATTACACTTTGGGAGGCCAAGGCAGGTGGATCACTTGAGGTCAGGAGTTTGAGACCAGCCTGGCCAACATGGTGAAACCCCATCTCTACTAAAAATACAAAAATTGGCGGGGCGTGGTGGCGGGCACCTGTAATCCCAGCTGCTCAGGAGGCTGAGGCAGGAAAATTGCTTGAACCCGGGAGGCAGAAGTTGTAGTGAGCTGAGATCAGGCCACTGCACTCCAGCCTGGGCGACAGAGCGAGACTCCGTCTCAAAAAAAAAAAAAAAAAAAAAAAAATTTTTTTAACTTTTTCTCTTTTTACAGATACACTTTCTACAATGTTACTTAATGAACGGTCTGGTACCTCTTCTCATTCTTGGTCCTGCCAGTAAAAAGTATCCCATCCTTTAGAGACACTGGCCTGAAAAGACAGATTTCTCCTCTCCCTCTTCCCAGTCTCAGAGAGAAGGAAAACCAGTCTTTGAAAGGGCTTGTTCAAAATCCAGTCTTTGAAAGGGCAGGATTCAAAAACTTAGCCCAGTTGTGACTGCTATGATGGGGTAAGGCAACGGGATTGGAATCTCCTCTGGACCTCCAGTACTTGGCACGGCACGGTGCCTGGGGCCAAATCCGATCTCTGGAAGTGCGTTTTGAACAAAGAGATGCAGTTGTCCAGAGGAAGGCTGGGTTCGGCCCCTCCTGGTGGCTTCTTCCTCCCCCGTCCCTGTGACAGCAGGGTCGCCAGCCCCCAGGAGCAAATGGAGCTGCCTGGAATTCCTTCCCAGAGCTCCTTTATCAGTTTTTAGAGCAGCCTGGGGTGGGGTGCCAGTGGGTGTCAGTGACACTGGGGGCTGCTCTGGGAAAAGCTGGAATGCCCCAGCTGAGCCCCACCTGGGGAGGGGCCGGAGGCGGGGGAGGCTGCTGGGCTGGGAGGACTCAGCTGTCACATTCCTCCGGCTCACAGAAAGCTCTCCTGGGCGCCTTGTCCTTATTTAGGCAGGAGATGTCTGCTGACTGGGGCCTTGTAAGATGCCATTGCAGGCCAGCTCCTGGGTGGGGTGGGGCGGGGCAGGGGCAGAGCACACCAAGAGCTAAGTCAGCAGGCTCCTGGGCAGGCGAGCCCCAGGGTGGGAGCCCAACCTTTGGGAAGAAAACCTGCTAAGTAATAATAACAAAAAATAGCAGCTAACATTCATGGGATGCCTACTATGTGCTGGGCACAATGCTGAGCTGGTCTGTAAGCTCCAGAAGGCGAGTCTCTCCTGTTCACAGTGATACCCCAGGATTAGCCCAGGTTCTGGTACGCATAATGTACATATATACTGTATACTATATGCACATTCAGGATATCCAAAAGGGTTGTATGAGTCTGGGTTCTGGCAGGAAAGAGTGTTAGGTGCTTAGTAAATACTTGTCACAACTGAATGAATATACCCTTCACATGCCACAATTTACGTAATCCTTACAAGAAGTAGCTACTAGTATAGCTAAGTGCTATTAGTAACCCATTTTACAGATGGAGAAACTGAGACTGGGAGAGATTCCGTGACTTGGCAAAGATCATGCAAGTTGGAAGTGAGGGAGCTGGGGTTTGAAACCAGGTTGTCTGACTGCAGTCGTAACTAGTGCTTCCATCTTCTTGTTTTGGTGTTAAGCCACAATAGAATTCCTGGCTTTCCTCTTTCCTGGCTCCGTGGATTGGACAGGTTACATAACCTTCTCACCTGCAAAGTGGGGATAGTGAAATCTGCTTTAAGGAATATTGTGAGAATTAACAGAAAACACATGCAAGTGCCGGGCACCTAGTAGGTGTGCAGCAAGTATTGCCTATTCATAATGGTGATGATGATGACGATGACGATGATGATGATGATGATGATGACGGCGATGAGTCCCAGGGGATTCAGCATCCTCTTGCTGGGTTGCACCCCAGGAGCAGAGTAGGCAAATGGGGAGGCCATTTTCCAGCAGACTTCGTCCCCCTCCAGGAGCACAGTGACAGTCATGGCCCTCTGGAGAGGGTGGCAGGACCTTCATCCTGCCTGTGTTTCCTGAGGAGAAATGTTCTCTACTCCTAGGCCATCTGAAGCCTCCAGGTTCCCCAGGCAAGAGGCTGGAAGGGGTCCTGGGTTGGTTTAACCCTCTGTTCATCCATGGTACATGATCACATTTTTGTGTCAGCACAATTGCCCAAGGCTTCCATGAGCACCTCCTGTGGACCCGGACTCACTTTCCATCCCTTGCTGTCTGTGTGCAAGTTGTCTTGGGCAAGTTATTGAAATGCTCAGAGTCCCGGTTTTCTCAAGTGTACACTGAGGGGGATAATAATAGTGTTTCTCTCATAAGGCTGCTGTTCAGGTAAAGTGACATGATATGTACAAGCACTTACAATGGGGCTTGTCATGTAGTACATGACCCTTCCAATATATCTATAACAGAGTAACAATCACAATGACTAACTTTCAGTGATTGGAAATTAAAACTGATCACAGAGACTTCTCTGGGCCTCAGTTTCCCCTTCTTGTTACTGTGTCGGTCTTAAAAGAGATGAGATGATTTCTGAGGGTCCGTCCAGCTCTGTGAGTCTCACAGTCAAGTATATGTGATTCATATAACAAAACGTTTATCCAGCACATTCCTGGTGAGCCTAAATATTTTCGGATAAATAATCCTGCTCTGTGCCAGCCTCTGCCTCTGTCTGGTGACAGGCACACAGCAGTGATGCTTCTGCCTCGTGTGGGACTCACAGACTAATCAGAGGAAGACAAAGTGACCTGGCAGCGAAGTGCAGGAGACAGTAGAGTAGAGAGCTGGCAGTCAGGGTAAGCTATCCTGGGGAAGGGTCCGGCGGGAGACAGTAGGGTAGAGAGCTGGCAGTCAGGGTGAGCTATCCTGCGGAAGGGTCCTGAAGGATGAGTAGGAGTTTTTCACCCCAGCCATAGAAACAATAGACAGGGCACATTTGAGGAACTGGAATTTTCTGTCTGACTAGAAGGCTGAGTTTGGAGTCAGACCAGAGACGTTGGTAGGAGCTAAGTAAGTCATGAAGTCATATGAAAGCATTTCCATGTCATCCTTCAGGCACTAGGAAGGGCACTGTGGGGTTTTAAGCAGAGATTTAAGACCAAATTTCCTGGGGGTGGCCTCTGGGAAGGTTTCTGGACCAGACGAAGCATAAGAAGGAACATTACATCCAGGGTTAGTATCTAGCTGGGCACCCCAGTAGGTACGGTCATGCCACTTGTTAAATATTGCAATAGTCTGTACTGGTTTGTAACTAGCAGCCTCCAGGCATCCCCCCTACCCTTGTTAGTATTCTGTCCACTTGGTCTTTCCCAGCACCCAGCAGCTAAATGGTTAGCCACCTGGCACAGCAGGTGGTTTTTTATATATAAATATGTATTTATTTCTGTCGCCCCCTGCCTACATCTCAGTCATGCCTTCCAGCTCTAAGAAGGCATTAGAGAGCATCAGATGGAACAGGACCAGCCTGGGAAACTTGGGTTTTAACCCAGGCCGTTCCCTCTTCTTCTTGCTTCATAGGCAGGAGATTGGACTGGAATCTCCCGTAGGGCCGTCCTGCCCTGAGATAGAAGGGGAATCGACACCCAGCCCTCTCTGGCCTCTTGCTGGGGCCCCAGTCGGCTGGGCACACTGGAAGCCAGTGAGCAAGGGTGCTAGTGATGAGGCTTAGCACAGCCTTTGGAATCAGGTAGACTGCCGTTCCATCCCAACCCAGAGCCTCCCAGCTGTGTGGCTGCCCCCAAAGGAGGCCTAGTTTCCCTATTCAGTGGACGTCATAATACTTGCCCCCTAGGATTGTTGTAAGGAATAAATGAAACCACACTTCTAAAAGTTCTAGTACCAATAGATGTGAGATTTTAAAAATATGTATTTATTTATTTTGGAGTGAGTATAATTTATGCACATTCAGAGTATCCAGAAGGGTCGTATTAGTCTGCGTCCTGGCAAGACAGGGTCTATTGCAGGTGTTTAACTGGGGAGAGTTTAATGAAGGTGCTGTTTGCAGAGATGTGGGCAGAAAAATTAACAAGGTGTGTTAAGGCATCCAGGACCAGCAGCCACGAGAGCCGCTATACCCCAGGCCTGAAGGGGCAAGGGGAGGGGGAGAAGGAAATGGTGTGATGACTGGAGCAGGAATGGGAGGAGGGTGGTGGGGGTGGAGAGAGCTGCAGCTGTGGAGGGGGGTGGTGGGGGTGGAGAGAGCTGCAGCTGTGGAGGGGGCGGTGGGGGTGGGTGAGAGCTGCAGGCGTGGAGGGGGCGGTGGGGGTGGGTGAGAGCTGCAGCTGTGGAGGGGGATGGTGGGGGTGGGTGAGAGCTACAGCTGTGGAGGGGAGTGGTGGGGGTGGGTGAGAGCTGCAGCTGTGGAGGGGAGTGGTGGGTATGGGTGAGAGCTGCAGGTGTGGAGGGGGGCGGTGGGGGTGGGTGAGAGCTGCAGGTGTGGAGAGGGGCAGTGGGTATGGGTGAGAGCTGCAGGTGTGGAGGTGGGCGGTGGGTATGGGTGAGAGCTGCAGGTGTGGAGGTGGGCGGTGGGGGTGGGTGAGAGCTACAGCTGTGGAGGGGAGTGGTGGGGGGCAGTGAGAGCTGAAGCTGTGGAGAGGGGCGGTGGGTATGGGTGAGAGCTGCAGGTGTGGAGGGGGGCGGTGGGGGTGGGTGAGAGCTGCAGGTGTGGAGAGGGGCAGTGGGTATGGGTGAGAGC